>NW_015505205.1:1365666-1397465 GCF_001515645.1 Sinocyclocheilus grahami | reverse complement strand
ATCTATTTCCTTGTTTTTTGAGCTCTAGTTTATTAGTTTATTCCACCACCCTCAGAAGATTCCAGTTAAGTCAGCCAGGCTTCTGCCTTCACTCTTCTGGAACCACCGTCGCCACCATTCGGTCTGAAACCCCTTTCCTAGACGCCTCCTGCTGAGCTGACATTCACTTCCACGGACCTGGCTGGAATCTCTCCTGCCTCTCGGACAGTGGCTTAGTTCCGGAGTTCCTGTTTTGTGTTTGCAACTCAAATCTGTTATCCCTGCAACTGATTCCTCTTCCTTTACCACCCTGACAACCTGTCTTCTAATTGGTTGGTATGTTCATAAGCTCTCCAGTTTGTTCTTCTGTTCTCCATTCTGACTTCCATGTGTGACTGATGAGAAAAACAGCAAATAGCACTAACACTCCTTTTCTTGAGGTCTTTGAAACCAACATAAGAGGAAAGCAGGTGAGAAGTTGGTTTACCAGGCTTTAACAGCTGATGTGTCACACAGAAAAGGGTTCCAGCACTTAGATTCAGGGAATCAAGCTCCATCTCCACATCCAGATGTGAATTCAGCCTCACAGAGAGGTAGAGGAACATTCCTGTGGAGAGTCACTGGAGATGGTGAGTCATGGCTTTCACAGCCTGACGCACCCAAACGACTAGCCACGATATAGGCACGTTCAGAGTTCAGTGGAAAATGGCTGTGTAGACTAAGAAAAGAAATAATTTTCAATATGTTCTTGATCCTCCTGTCAGAGGTCATTGGTACAACAGATCATACATTTAAACTTGCATCAGGTGATTGAATCTTCTTTTATGAGTGGTAGACAGAGCACTTGTACATAAGAACGGGAATCCAGATCACACACTACAATTCCAGTAAAAGCTTAGACATTCTTAGGCAATGCAGGTGTCAGACCCAAGGCCTGCTTGTTGTGTTTTATTCCCCCATGTGCTCTGTTTGACCTAGTTTCTGTCTCCGTCTGATTTTATCATTTGGTTCAGGTGTGTCTCGTTAATTATTCTCATTTGCCAATGTATTTAGTTCTAGTCTGTTCCTGTGTTCCCTCGTCCAGTGTTAAAGTTAATGTTGTGTATGTGCTTCCTGCCTGCCTTTTGTGGATACCCTCTGTGTGAATAATTAAAGACTGTTTACATTATTCTTCTTCTTCGTGTGCCTCTGTACATCACAACCATGACAGAACACCGGAGCCAAAGCCCGTGATGTCAGACCAGGTGCGAGAGCCGGCAACAGTGCTCGCCACGGGGGAGAGCGCTATGGACAGCGAGAGTGCTGAGGGAAGCTCCGCCCACTGCACCATGGCTGAGCTGAGCTCAGTGGACTGTAATTGGGATGTATATGCAGACATACCCCCTCTTCTCCTGCCTTAGTCTGAACTCTCTGTCAGTCCTGTTTCTGCCATGGAGGTCGTTTGTGAATCATCTGCCTGCCCTGAACTATCTGTCTGCCTGTCCAGAAACGACCACGGAGGTTGTTCCCCTATCGTTGGCGCTCCTGGGGCTGGGAGTGGCCTTGTGGTGTGTGTGGGCAGCGCACTCCATTCTGAAACATCCTGAACTCCCGCCCAGCCTCCCTCTCCCACCTCCTCTATATCAGTCCTCACCTTCACCACCGCTGTCTCCTGGCAGTCGTTCTGCTTACCCTCAGCCCACCATCTGTGCGGTGGGATCGCCGCAGGTCTGCCAGTCTCCATCGCTGGAGGATCCCTTGTCTCCAGCGAACTCAGACCCAAGGACTGTTGTGTTTTCTTCCCCCATGTGTTCTGTTTGACATAGTTTCTGTCTCCGTCTGATTGTATAATTTGGTTCAGGTGTGTCTCGTTAATAATCCTCATTTGCCAATGTGTTTAGTTCTAGTCTTTTCCTGTGTTCCCTCGTCCAGTGTTAAAGTTAACATTGTGTAAATGCGTGTGATTCCTGACTGCCTTTTGTGGATACCCTCTGTGTGGATAATTAAAGACTGTTTACATTCTTCTTCTTCTTCGTGTGCCTTCTGTATATCACAACCATGACAGCAGGACTGAGGCATGAATTATTGAAAATGTTGTTGTTTCCTTTTATCTCTGATGCTGTAAAGGTCCAAGGGGAGAATCCTGGAAGAAGCATTGGGTGTTTAGCAGAATGGCGTGCACCTGTCAAAAAAAATTACATAGGAGAAAGTGTTGCATGTGATGTATGTGTCTGGACAAGAAACTGTATAATTTACTGTAGTGCATGGTCAGTTTGTTTTCAGTTTTTTTATTTAATCATCCAGATGTCTGTTCATAAGAAAAACTTGGCAAGTAAAATTTGTTTAAGATTTATCAAAACATTTCCATTTACCAATCAGTTTGATCTGCTTTGACTTTTTAATCATCTCTTCGGTTACCTTGGCTTTAGTTTTACATCTTTTCAACATTATCTTGACTGGTCAATCAGTTGAATTTCTTTAGCAATGAAACACTTAATCAAGTGACCTAAACATATTTCTCCCAAACATTTTACATCATCCAGTTATAATAGTGTTTTGTTTTTGAGAGTGACGAACAATATATTTTGTTTAAATAAAACATTAAAATAAATTTTAAGGGCTATTAATTAAAATAATTTTTAAAGATTAACTTTAATTGAGTGTTAGATGATGGCAAAGTAATCTTATTGTTTAAAAAATGGAAATTGTCACAACATTTTATTCACATTATGCATTACATTTGAAAAATACAAAAAATGAAAACAGGGATTCAGTGTAAAGCAATCCATAGTCCATAGCAGACAGTGCTTTAAGAGCTGGCACTGACATTTGTTTGGATTCTAGGAAGAATTTACGCTGGATAAACATTTATTTGACTTGGCTTGCTTTTAAATTGAGCTTCCACACCAAGGGGGGTGACAGCCATGTCGGCACGTTCACACACTCCAGGCAGTCCCTTCATGATCAGAAGTTCTCATGCTCTCTGAGGCAACATCATCGGGCTTTTTCATGGTATTTCAGTAGAAAAACCTGTTTTATTCACAAAACCACAATAGGGTTTCAGTTTTTGTAAACTTCCTCAATGTCTTGACGCACTGAACAGACCTCCTAGTTTTCAAGAATGTGCCCTCAAATCAAACATAGCCGATTTCATTCAAAAATGATGTAAGCTTTGTGTGGTTAGAGGAGGAAGATTCAAGTCTCTAATTATGCTGTCTTAAGTACAGAACACTCTAAAGCAGGACACAAGGATGGATTTTTTCCAGCTGTCTGACAGGCGGACAGGTTTAAGAGGCACGATGGAGATGCATGTTGAGTGCCTGTAACTTTGCCCCAGATCCAGTGACTCAGGAAAAGCCCTGGAGAGAACTCCCAAAGCTGTGGTGAGGTCCACCAGCAGAATATGATTACTTTAACATGCTGGGAGTCCCAACCCCCTCTTGAAAAGCACTTTGTCCAGTACAGGAGAGGAAACAAGACAGCAAAACTCTGTCAGGCATTGATTGGTGACTCAGGAGAAATTAAAGATTTTTTCTTCTGCCTTGCTACCTGTAATTTTGGTTTTCTAGTGGTCTATTTTATCAACTCAGCCAGTTCAAAACATTATCCATCTTTTACTGTTTATTCTAGCATCCAGTGATCTTGTTCGTATCTTGGTTTGATGCGGTTTTGTGATTATTCTCTTTTCCTTCCCTTGTCACTCAGTTACATAACTCGTAAATTATGAAAATCCTGTATTTCATTTTAGTTTGTGAGTATGGGGGTCTACACGAACCTGTTTTTAAGCTTAACTCAGAATTAGCAGATATTTCAAGTTTCTTAGTTTATTTTAAGTTATTGGCCTTTAATTATACAAGACAGTGAAGTAGGGACAGAAAACATCCAGATCACACAAAAAAATATGATGGTGTCCATTATTTCAGAGTTATGTAACTGAGTGGCACATTTTTTGTTCTTATACAAAGACTGGAACAGACTTTTAAAAAATGACAAAACTTCCTCAAGGATGGACAACATGACTGAACAAGCTAAAATAGACAGTAAGAGAAGGATAATTGTTTATGCTGGGAAGTTTTGAAGCTGATGAATTAATAAAGTAGCAAAAAAGCTACATGCACTGCTCACCAGCTTTCTGGTTTTTAAATGCAGAACTGAATGGAGTACACATCTGCAAGACATTACAGTCTGCGGATATAAACAATAGGAAATGTTATCTTTCTAGTCTCTGTCTTTTAGAGTGGGAGCTTAACACAATAAATAAAAAAGCCATTGGAGTTGCTTTCCATTCTCCAGGACCTTTGGGTCAGATCATCACACAGGATTGCTACTTATTCTGAACCTGTGAGGTCATCACACAGGACTTTGTTCATCATGCCAAGCTCCTTCCAAGCAGCGCAGGAGACAGGCCTTGAGATATCATTAAAACCGAAGTCCTCGGTGGAAGCTGAGTGTTCCAGGAGCAGCCTTGGAAAGTTCCCACATTCCCTTTAAAGTATAGCTTGCTTTTCTTCAATCACAACGTGATTAGTTGTCAAAGAGAAGTGCCAGACTGTTGAAAGAACTCAAAATGGTGAACCAATATCATCATCCTCAGGTCGTATTTCATCAAAGAATTCTTAGCTGATTGAATGATCCAAAGCCAGCCAGCAACAGATGCACTTTATCTTTGGGGTAGACTACCTTCATATTTTGGTGAAATGGAAAAACTGTTGCCAGAAACCCTAAAGCTCCATTGATGTTCCTGGTTTGTTGTGTCTCAACTGTGTTCTCTCAAGGGAAGGATAAATCTTGATGCTTGGATGATTTGAATTTTAGGAAGCTGGAGGAAAAATACAAGATGTCCCCATCCTGTTCTGCACCTGTGGAAGTGAGAGCTATACGTCATGTTTTCCAGACAGAAATAAACTAATTTCTCTTTAGCCTACTTTAGATGCTACTTGCCAGAGAAACTCACATGCACGTAATCACTCACACACTGTTCTGAAACATTTAGATGGTACAAACCAAATAAACTCCAGGCCATGTTTAGACTAGACAGTCACTTGCTTGAATCTGAAGTAAAAATAAATAAATAAAAAACTGTTATGATGACCCAAACATATGTTAAATAAACTCTATCAATATGTAAGCATTTTGGAATGCCAAAATGAAAGGTAGCTACTGCTGTTACTTAAAGAGAAATCAATCTGTTATGGGAGCTGAATGAAATCACCATTTACTGGCATCAGCACTTCGAGTCTGATTCTGCTGGGCCCCTGGAATCATCCAGAGCTGCCATTAACATTGTTGCTGCCATAAAGTTTTCACTGCACTCTTCCCTGCTTTCTCCCGGGCCAATGTCTCCCTGTTTGCACACGGGAAGATTTATAGCTATTTGTTTTGTCCAACATTTTAAGATAAAAACAGCTATGTCTCTATCAATCACCACTGCTGCTGTGGAAGAATCCAGATGAGTTTTTTTTCTGGCCTTACTTTAGGGAGAAGAGAAATTTTCCATATGATATTTGAATAAAGAAAGGGGGGGGGGGGGCAAAGGAATTAGGGATACCGGAGTGTGAGAGAAAAGGACGAAGAATCATCCGCAGACGAAACCAGATGTTTTTTCTACCAGACAGAGCATCACCAGGATCACCACAGGTGTTTTCCATTTTGGCTTCCTTGAATACAGAGTCATCCTAGAGTTGACACTAGGATAACATATCACAAACATACCGGGACATCCATCTGTCATTGCAAGCTCAGAAACCACAGAAGAAGTGAATGCCGCTAACAACAGAGAACCATTGAAAGTAGGTAGCCTATTATTTGCAATGGCTGTAAATACCCCAGAGCAAACCTTCTTTCCTTACTCTTTCCATCAGTTCTGTCACGGTTTGCTTTCGTCTTGTCAAATATAGTCCGATGGCCATTCTCCGGAATATCCATCCAGTACAGAAGTAGCTGTGAACATCTGTGGTCAGGAAACCCGGGTCTCCGTAACTTCTATTTTGAAAGCCCTGATATGGAAACAGTGAGCAATAATGATTTTCCTCTAGAGCAATTGTGTTGTGAAATATGAAGACAACTGAAAAGGATTTGGGCCAATAAGAGCTCCCTTGATAACTCTGAATTAGTCTGTCAGTGTCTTGTGGAACTCTCTAGCCTCTCTATGGAAATCTTAGTGATAGTCTTTCTTGGTTTGGCAGTATGCACAAATAGTAAGATCTAGCCATACACATATATAATTGTCAAAGTCCTCAGATAGCAAATTCAATTCTTCATTTTCCAGTTTTAAGATGGAAGATTGTAAGAGAACAGTTAATATCTTTAACTAAAAATAATGGCATACAAGTTGTGCATTTGCACAGAAAAGTTCTTAGACAAACTTTCCAGTGTGTGTAAACATATACATTTGTTCATACCAAAGATATAAATACATATATCCCACATTAGAGGTGGTTGCGGATTAGTGATACAGAATGTTTGACCAACCACACAGGCTAAAAGATGAAAGATTTGGTTTATCACACAATAATTCAAAAAATAAATAAATACATCAAATCTGTTCATACCATCTTTGTTCATTCAGATCATAAATTTGTTAATACATCACAGTATACAAACCACACAGGCTAAAAGATGAAAGATTTGGTTTATCACACAATAATTAAAAAAAAATAAAATACATCAAATCTGTTCATACCATCTTTGTTCATTCAGATCATAAATTTGTTAATACATCACAGTATACAGTAACAATCATTTGCAGAATAATGCAAACGATTATACACAGATTATACAGTACATTATATATAATTTATAATAATGTATTTTATACAGAATTATAAGTAATATATATATATATATTCTTACCATAAGTAACAGTGCCGTGTTTATAATTTATTTTATGTTAGCGAGACATTACTTTTGATCAGTACTGTATAAAGAGGTTCACACAGAACACGTTTTTTTTGCACTTCATTTGTTTTTCTATATTTGATAATTGTACCAAATTTTGCTGTAGTCTTTCTCATTCTTCAGCTCTGTGTTTCGCACAAGGGCACATTTGTGTGAATGGTTCCTAATTTAAATGGGTAGTGCTGTAAATAACTCCTAGCTGTCACCCGTGGTGCTATTATTTTCGTAAACTTCAAATAATGTTTTCTTCTAAATTAATGTCATGGCAAAGTGTTGAAGATTAACACCCAGGCAGTCAAACATATGACAAACTGTTTCCACATAGAGCAATTCATTGGGCGAACTTAACACGTCTTCTTCTTTAACTTTCAGACAAGTATCCTTATTATGTTGGCCCTTTCCAAAATGGCGGGTCGTCCAAACGAGGGACTGCATGCTCGTAAGTAGTAATTTTCATAAACACACCCAAATCATCATTATCGAAAGGCTTTGCCTTCGATAACCTCACCGGTATTTCACTCACTCTCTAAAGTTTAGTTCACATATATTTTAAATAACTAAGTAGGGCCTGAACATATTGCTTGGACCAAAAAATGTTTGCAAGGCCCAGTAAATCTAAGATAAAGATGACGTTACAGTAAAAAGAACACTGACAGACATTTGAAACGTCAAACCCATTTTAAAAGGCTGTTTAAGTGAGCACTTGGTTCCATAGTCAGTTTATTACCAGGGCAAATGAAAATGACCTACATATGCTTCAGGACTTTAAAACTTGTATATCAAAGCATTTGATTTGGCTTGGCTCCACCCAAATCATCATTATCGAAAGGCTTTGCCTTCGATAACCTCACCGGTATTTCACTCACTCTCTAAAGTTTAGTTCACATATATTTTAAATAACTAAGTAGGGCCTGAACATATTGCTTGGACCAAAAAATGTTTGCAAGGCCCAGTAAATCTAAGATAAAGATGACGTTACAGTAAAAAGAACACTGACAGACATTTGAAACGTCAAACCCATTTTAAAAGGCTGTTTAAGTGAGCACTTGGTTCCATAGTCATTTTATTACCAGGGCAAATGAAAATGACCTACATATGCTTCAGGACTTTAAAACTTGTATATCAAAGCATTTGATTTGGCTTGGCTTGCTCTCACTATGAAGGGGATCACATCAGTCCAGAATCTGGGTTTGTAATTATTGTCGTACCATGCATGGCTAAGGTGCTGGCATACCAGCCCAGGCTGAGGACAAACTCTCTCGGTATCACTAATGAATAAAACAGAGACCGCAGCTCAGAAGAATGAAGAATCGTTACAGCTAAACTGAACTGAATTCACAGAAATACAAATCCCCTGACTGATAGAATGCATGGAAATCAAACATGCATTGCATGACATATGCCTACACATGCTAAACAGATACCTTTGTCATACTGCATACTTTTATGCTGCTCCCGAAGAACATTTGCAATTCAAATTACTGAATTATCATGTGAGGCACTGTAAGACAATCCATCCAGCGGGATCAGCAGGATTTGCAGAACCACTGCTTCGGGATATTTGTAAGTCTGTTCCATGACTCTCTGTCAGTCTCCCATATCTGCCTCAGTTAGACTACATGAAGTTGCCTGATCTATCCACCACAGTCACGCTGGCTATCTGGAAATAATCAGACTGAGGAAAACAACACTCTCATATAGAACATCAAGCCATCCTTGAATGGCTACAGGCAAACGGGGAAAAACAGGAAATATCATGATTTGAGACTTCTCAGATCAGATTTCCTGTTTGAGTATTGCAACGTGGGCAGTCCTGCAGTAACATATAGCTGCCTCGTGGTGCCAATTTATGGTGTGCAGTCTTTGGGGAAAATACGAGGGGGCTGTCAAAACACTTGAAAGCTTGTAAAAGGTCAAAGGCCATTAGTGCTTTCATCCAATAGGAAAAACCTTCAGATTTAATCAAAGGGTTAAGGCCGTAAAAGTAGCACGTTGTCTGTAATAATTTACATTATTGCAGTTTATGCATGCAGTATTTCTTCTAGATTTATTGTTTTTTGCATTTCTTTTAGCTCACTAGACCACACAAAGGATCTGGTCCTACCATTTAAAATTCACTTTCTAAATATACGCTTAGAGATAAATATATGTCTGTGTTTAAAGAAGAACTCCTCCGAATAACCCCTTATTGAAAGTGAGGGTGAGCTGGCTAATTGGCATTTTTAAGTTGTGTGTAATAGCAGGGTGAGTTTGGGGCACTGACCACAGCTCTGTTTCAGAGGTACTAATCATAAACTAAGACTGAAGGGGAAAAGTAGAGCACTTTTATTAGCTGTAATAAAATATTTTCAAACAAATAGCCAAGAGCCACTTTTTCAGCCAAAGGTGTATCAGTTTCATATGCAAATACGTCAAAACCAATTTTGTCCTCAGAACATTTCGATTAACAGATAATGGAAGGAAATCATTTTCATGATACTGCAACATATGCGCTTAACATAACATAGTTGATATGTCAAATGTCTGAGTATCAAATTGACACGTAAAGTGAGTATTTCAATACAAAGAGTTTTGTTCCACTTGAGATGTTTTGATAGCATTGTGTGCTTGATGTTAAGTCCAAATATGAGCACGTTTTGGAGCCTCTTTAAAAAGCACTTGAATTTATCAAAGACACGTGGGGAACACTGAGGTATAAAAGGTTATGAGATGAGTGAATTGATGCAGTGTGTTCTAAGGTCCTGCTATCAGGCAATGTGAGTTCAGCTTAGGACGCCGTGTCAGGCTAATGAATATCATTCAGTCGTCTGACAGAGTCTACCGTCCAAGGTGATTCTGCCGAGGAAACATGCAAGGTAGCGTAATGTTTCAAACATACTGCCAGTTGTGAAAGAATGCGCTGACACTGCAGTCCAAACCTAAAATCATTTTCCAGTACCATCTGTAGACAGAGGCCTTCTTCTCTGTAAATGTTTTCCTTTTCATCTCCTCTGTCTCCAGAGCTTATGCCAGGGTTGGGAGTATTAGCACCCAAATAGTCATACATTGTGGTTTACATTCATTTATGCTGCTCTCTGCTGTGCTTTTGGCTACGTTCCTGTTCCAGTCTGAATAGACAGTATGTCAGTTTGTAATGTTTTATTTAACATGCATTTTAAACTGATACATTTGTTTTTTTCACCGCAATTACGGTAAATATGGAAACATAATTCATTCTATCTTGCACAGGGAAAACATTTTCCAGTTTAGATAAATTTGTCCAGGAAAATAGATGACTTCTACAGATGGAATTCTGAATTGCTCCCAAAATAAACCTTAAACTTTGTGTTAGAACAAAAAGAAAGCGTTCATGACAGAAAAAGTTCGGAGATGTCTGAAACACATAATATAGCGGCTTTATGGACTAAACATGAATGTATTGCACAAAGGTGGTGTCAAATTACACTAGACTAGATAAGGTGCTCTGCATAATAAAATCATCTGGTTAGATGAGTTTGTATTCCATGTAGTATATTTGTGAGCTAATTATTTTAATAAGGATACAAATTATGGCCAATTTTTAGTCTTAAACTCTTCATGAATTTACAGCAGAGGTCTGTTTTACTGCACTGTGAGGAGATCATAAAACTAGCCGTTTAACAAAGGTTATGTCAAAAGCTCACTAGCAAAGTAATTTGGCAAAAAAATATGCAGGTTTTTAAATTGCCTGGTTAATTATTTGGTCATAAAACAAAGTATGTTCTCAATGACATCAATTGGAAGCATTACGTTGATTACTCAAAATGTACAAAATACAATTCTTGGACACATTTTTGTCAAAATAACCCATAAGCCAAGATCACATTAGCTAAAGCTTAGGTAAATTGCAGTCATGTCCTTTGAATGTTGATGTCCGTTATTACACGGCTCTCTGTAATACTTGATTCTGATTGGTCATTCACACCATCCAGCTCTCAGATATTTCCTTTTAAGCTGAGGTCCCATTTTGCAAAATTTTGGGAAAATTGTACATTAGAGTGGGCTATTTTTTTCAAGAGGCTTTAATAAACAGGTATAGGCTAACTCAACTCAATATTTCATGTCAATGTATTAAACTTATTTGGTGTGTAGTCATGTAATAAGCAGGAAAATGTGCAGTCAGCATGTCATTATCGCAAAATAAACCCCCTCAGTTCATTATCCCCTACTTAATTAATGTTTGCTGGTGAAGTTATACGTGACTTTATGTAGACCCTTGTACATAGCATTGAACACAATATGGAAAAACTTACCAGTTTGGGATATCTGTTTTCCACAGCATTCTCTGCCAAGCCTAATGCTTCTTATTACCTCATGAGAGAATGCAATTCACCAAACCAAGCTATAACTGGACCCCAGGGGGACTCCAAGCCAAGAGAAATAACTCGACAATTAGGTTCTATTTTTGGGGGATTTTGGGAAGTGACCCCAGTGGGCAATGTGGTGGGAATGAGTGGGATTACCTTGGATTGGTGCAACTTCAATGCACCTCCTGCTTTGCAAGAAATATTCTCTTTATTAGAGCAGCTTTAACCAAAGATGAGGTTTATCAGCAAGTTTGCAGTGAAAAATGGCAGATAACTGATAACACTCATGTGACTTGTTTGGTTTTATGGCTCCATGACGCCTGTTTCCCTCTCTGCAGGATTCCACAGTGGTTCTGTGAACCTGCACATCACAAACGGGGAGCTTGGGCATTGCGGTGAGGCAGGAGCGAAAACAGGCAGCCTTCAAATTAGCTTTAAATGTCATGTCATGGAACCATGATGCAAAAGTGAAGTATGTTACACGTTTTATTTGTGCACATGATTAACGGCCATTACAAAAGTTGGTTTTCCAATGGAACCGTGTCCAGTAAAAACTCATAAGAAAACCTCACTCTGCTGGGAATCCCAGAGGCCTGTCATAGCAACCGTTCTAGTGCATCCTGTTCTCATTTTCACACTTAGGTCACCCTGCCCTGGCACCCGGAGGCAAATCCCAGGCTCTTCCATGCTCTTATTTATTCTAACCCTCTTGCCAAAGACCACAGAAAAAAAATGTGAGAGAAAGAGATAGAAGAAACGGGAGATCTGTAATGTATTACACATGGGACATTAAAGAAGAGCCAAGCTTGTAAACAGACAAAAGGAAGCGCTGGTGGATCAAGTATATAAGTTTAGTTACATCAATTTGTGGTCCTTGACGTCTCCCATGACAGTAAATGAGTGGTTTTGACAACGGTTTTACCATTTTACAGCACCAAAATTGTTTAACATAGAGAACCCATTGACTTCCGTAGTATTTTTTTTTCCATACTATGGAAGTCAATGGTTACCAGTGTTTGTTTGGAGGATAACAACATTCTTCCAAATATCTCCTTTTTTGGTCAACAGAAGAAACAAACTCATACAGGTTTGGAACAGCGTGAGGTTTGGAACGACATGAGGGTGAGTAAACAATAAGAGCATTTTCATTTTTGGGAGAACTAGTTCAATTCACTGCACTGCATTCACTGCATGAATTTTGCATTTACTGCAAAATATTGTAGAATTTGACCGGACAAACAAAAGATGGGAAGTGTTTCTCCTCTGTTATTAATGTCTATTTATTTTCCCCACAACCCTATCAGAACAGATCTGTGACCCATTTTTGGGTCGCGACCCATTAGTTTTGAAGCCCTTCTGTAAATATCACTGGTGTTGCATTACGGTTCTAAAGCAGAGAGCATGTGTTCATTTTTCCATCTACGGATCTAATTCTGTCAGTTTGTGCTGCAGCACAGAAGACTCAGGAATTTCCTTATTTTCCATGTGGAAAGGCCGACTCATGAAAGCCAATACTCCAGTGGAATACAACTCATTAAGTCGGGCTTTCTTTATACAAGCCATGTGGCACTCTTTAAACGGACATGGTTCACGTCAAACTGGACAGAACTGACCGGCCACCATGTCGCGTTTTATGTGTGTCTGCTAGTGCCACACTCACTGGCTGTAGCAAATGCACAGTGTCCAGTATTTTCTTTTCAAAATGAGCTTAAAGGTACACTCAAAATTTACAACATGTGTAAACTCAAAGGGCGGTGTTTCCTAAGATCTTTGGCACATTAATATTCTTTGCAAAAGCAAACTAACAACATAGCCAAGTGGTTGCACTGGTTATGTTATGAATTTAGCAATTGATCTCCATCACGAACGATCATAAAACTTCTGTTTAAGCTTGATCAGATCAAGGCTTTCATTTCAGAGAAACACCAGATACGTCAGTGCACATTTGCCTTTTTGAACTGTTCAAGGTAATGCCAACCTTTTTCAATCAGGTTTGCATTAGCAGAATTCAGTCTGGCTCTGTGTACTGACTCATTCTAATCACACTTGGGCATTTGTACAGTAGTAAGCAGCAAAAGCAAAACAAATTCACTCTGAAAGGCCCAGTGAGATCCATAAAGAAATTTGGGCGACAAGGGGGCTCACGGGACTGAGGCTGGACACCAAACTGAACAGAGAAGAGGAATGATGCCTGCACATACAGACAATTTTATTGCCACTTTGACCACAAACCCACTGACTCACAGGCCATTTTTGTCTCTATAGGAAAAATGGTCACATTACTCAAAGCTTTTTCAGGCTCTACTCTTCCTCAGTAGTGAACTTTGACTGAAGAAATGGCAACTTTTACCCATTCCTGCTTTTATACGCATGCAAAATGTGCATTAATTGCAAAAAATTGTCATAATTAGTCATCCTGTGTGTTTATCTTATCACCGCTCTTGAAGGATAACTGTTAGAAATGTATTTAGAAAACCCAGCTGTTCTAACCCTAAGAGATTTACTGTATAAAAATGATCACTGTAATACAGCTTGAAGGTAAAATAAACATGCATCATGCATTAACCAGAAAACTCTTTTTATTCTACATGCTCATATGCAGTGGAAAAAACGAGACCTATTTTTTCTGTTGAAAAGGTTTTTCCACCTAGATTCCCGTAACCAGTTCTAAAAGCCCAGTGCTCAGAACTCACCTGTGAACTCGCATCAGCCTTTGCAAGTGTCCCTATGGGCTGAACATTACCAGTTCCTTCACAAGAGTTGTTCAGCACCTTTGCTTTAGGCATTATGGGTCAACACTTGCATTGGAAAAGCAAGAAAATAAACATGATTTATTTCTTTAAACTGATTTTCATTATGTTCCAGCAATAGTGAGGTCCCGCTGAGCAGTTCCTACAAACTGCTGGAAGGAATACTGCTATTTTACATCCATCCATCCACCCATCTATCTATCTATCTATCTATCTATGTCTGTCTGTCAAACGAGTTTATTACAAGAAACTATTGACTTGACACAATACAACTGTCTGTGACTGCCCTCTAGTGCTCAAGTTCAGTGAAATGAGTTAGCTAAGATGTTTTATGAAGGACATGAAATAACTTTTATTATCATTTGTCATAATTCACACATTTACTTACAGTTCAGCTATTAAACTCTGCTAGCAGAGTTGCGGTTCTTTCTCACAAAGTGCAGCTTGATAGGCATACATTATATCCAGTAGCTTCAATAAAACAATTTCAGAACCACCAACTGTCGAATCCCCAGAGGGACAAATGAAATGTTATAAATGTAATCAGATGGTACAATTGATTCTTGCTTATCATATTTCCAGCAAATAAAAAAGAAAAAAATAATTCCATATCTACTGTAATAATTAAATAGCACGTCTTCAAAATCATGCTCACCCCTATTCTTTACATACTCTGTCCATACTTGTAGCTTTGTTTGATATCTTATCGTAACTATAACCATTCATTAAACCCTAATAAAATGAAAACCAACCATCCTTTACTGTCTGAACTTACTTTAACCATCTTCACGTTCACTTTTCACTTATAAACTTCTTCACATTCATTTCTCACATATATCTTTCATCTAAATATCCTTCATTCATGGATCAATCGAAAACACAGTCAAAGAACACCAGGATCTACATGATGTTCATAAATTAAATTTAAAAAACAAAAGTAAGGAAGACAGAAATGGCAGATTACATTGTTCCTGACTTCGCAGCAGCTTGATCTGTGATGGCCCGGTTTTCACTCATCTGTCTTGCAGTGGATTGATCAGCATGAGACTGACTCATAATGGATTGTTTCTTGTTGGACTTGTTGGTGATAGACTGACTTGTGGTTGAGTGGGAAGCAACAGACTGTGACGTGATGGATTTTGTGGTCTTGGCCTGCTTGAATGTGGTGTGAATGGTCTTCTTCCTCTTGACTTGGAGGATCTCCATAGCATCAGGATTGACTCCTGGCTGCTGGAACTCCTTTGTGGTCTCCGTCTGCTCAGTGGTGGATTGCTCTTGCTCCTGGAACTCCTGCTGTCTCTGGAGCATCTGAAACAGAAGAAAATGATGAAATGCATTATGGGGGAGAGAAAATATAGGTAATTTGGTAATGTGGTAAAAATGTCAAAAGTATGACAATTGCTCTGTTCCAAAACCTAGTGTGCTGCATACTGAAGCAGCATTTGAAGGCACACTCCTGTCTCGAAGGCCATAGCCAACATAATATGCCTTATAAGATACCTTGTTTTAGCCAAATTCTGAGGCAACATGGCATGTTCTTAAAGGAAAAGGCAATCCCATAAAACACTGACAAGCTTGGTGAGAAAAAACCCAAACAAAACGAGGATGATTAATGAGATAAGAGAAATTACATTTAAAAAGAAACTTTTAAAGTTGGTGTAAAGCATTGTTCAACCTAAATAGTAATGTTTAAAAAAAAAAAAAGAAAGAAAGAAAAATTACAAACACAACACAATTACTACAAATTTTTAATAAAATTAAAATGAAAACTGAAAATATAAAATATAAAATTAAAAACTAAATCAAAATATATAAAACTATAGTTTTTACTATAAAATTATAGTATATAAATAATACTAAAATAACACTGGTTATAGATCGTATTGTGAAAAAACTAATCCATGTATGTTTAATTTTTAATCTTTTTTACCTCAAAATGAAAATGTTAGACTTTTACACTCGGATGTACATCACAATATGGAAGAAAAGATCAGATCAGAAAAGTTGGTACATTTTATTGTGTCATTCAATAAAAATGTGTTCAGTTTAATTAAATGTAATGTACAGTACATCCAATATTTGTGTGTTATGTATTTTTATGATTATTAGAGTATTGTGCTGTTAGTTTAGCTACATGCCTAGTCATCCCAACTCTACTGAAATCAGTTGTGTCACATCAACAGTGCTGTTTGTGTAACTTGTGGAGTTGCTGCCAAAGTAGAGCATTCAAAACAGCTCACTTATGTTCCATGATTGTTAGTATGCTATCTGTAGGCTAACAAGGCAGCTAACTAGGTTATAGAACAGAGCAAATAAGTCATATTTACATATATTGAGCTAATGTATAAGACTGTGATGCAGAGTTGTGTCTCACCATTAGCCGCTGATACTTGGCGATAGCCTCGTCAGTGGTTACTCCTTCAGCAAGACCCAGTTCTGCTGCACGGCGGGCCATTTCTGCCTTAAGAGAGCCTGGAGGGGTCCAGCCCACACCTTTAATCCAGTTCAAATCGGATTTGTAGTTCACCTGCAACCACAGAGGTCAGGACCATTAAACCATGCTACATGAGGAAAACAATAATTAACAACAAGCAAACAATTCCTTTTTTTGTGTGTATGTCACCAAGTGTCAAAGCAATGTCATATTTTCACATGCAAATGACAAAGTATTTGCAACTCATTTAATCAGAGACATTAGCATACAACGCTATCATTACAGTTCGTCATAAATTGTTGAATAATCCCAAAACCAGTTCTCACATCGCTTTGCAGCTGGTAGGCTTGTTTAGCATGTTTGACATTGAGCTGATTAGGATCACAGGTGTAGTCATGAAAATGTTGGCGATAGTTGAGGTTGCTGAGCTGAGCCTGGCTCTTCTTAGCATGCAGGAACTCAGGCTGGTCGCCATGGATCTTAAACTGAGAGCGTGTCTCTTGGAACTGCTTCTTGTACTCGTTGTCACTCTGGAGCTTCCCTACAGCCAGTGAGTGTCTGATCTTGGGGTCATCCTCAACGCTGAGGAGGCCCACCTGCTGACCTTTTCCTTTGACAAATTCCTCCTTGTAGCGGAACTGAGAAGGAACGGTACAACATGTATTAAATTACAAGAAAATCACAGTTTGGCAAATAAACATTTTGATTCTGACTTACATCACTAGCAATTTCTCTAGAGGCCTTGGCTGTCTGGAAGGGAATGGCGTCTAACCTGAGGTCGTAACCTGCAGACATTACCTGCTCACCTGATTTTTTATACACTTTCTGAAAAATGAAAGTAAAAAAGGGACATGGACAATGTTAAAGGATGTACACTACCATTTAAAATTTTGGAATCTTTAATGTTTTTTTTATGTTTTTGAAAGAAGTCTCTTAAAAATGTTAAAAAGCTGTTTTCTATTTTAATAGATGTTTAAAATGTAATTTATTGTCTTCAGTGGCAGATCCTTCAAAAAGCAGTCCAATATGCTGAGTTGGTGCTCACATTTTTTATCAATGTTGAAAACAAGTTTTTACTTCATAATATTTTTTGGATTTCTGAAGGATCATGTGACACTAGCCTTGAGTAATAGCTTCTGAAAATTCAGCTTTGCTATCACAAATAAAAAATTATATTTTAAAATATATTAAAATAGAAAACAGTTATTTTAAATTGTAATAATAGTTCAAAATATTACTGTTATTTTATATTTTTGATCAAATAAATGTAGCCATTATGAGTAAAGGCTTTATTAAGAGACTTCTTTCAAAAACATTTCAAAACATCTTGTAAGAGTACCAATCAACAGCTGGCTTACATCGCTAATTTGCTGAGCGTTGATCCTTGCTCTGATGAAGTCAGGATGATCAGGAGGTAATGTATACTTGTGCATAGAGTCAGAGTCTCCAGACTTATACATCCTCTGAAACAGGATAAAACTCTTGTTATTCACATCATCCCAAAACAGCTACTGGCAACACACATTGGTATAAGAATGCTGGGTGAAGTTTACCTCACTACACTGCATGTAGCTGTTCTTTGCGTGGATGATATCAGGTGAATCAGCAACTTGAGTGAACTTCAGACTGTCAGGATGTTGACGATACTTCCTCTACAGAAGGTAACAGTGAAGAAAAGCATTCGTTATTAACCTTGGCTTTATGTGGTATGATTTTATTACAGCATGCTAGAAAAATTACGACTATAAACATGAAACCACACAGCGTTTACTTTACTAATATGAGTGAAACATGGTATGTTATTCATTGGTAATTACTTGGAGTGTAAAAAAAATAGGCATTCCATACCAGAATGGATCCAGACCTAAAATAGCTAAACAGCTATTCTGCCTTTCATTAACATTATACAATAGCCTGTGTTGTCTGGCCTAACTGATGTCAGCATAAAAGTGAAGTTGGTTGGTTTTTGGTTAAAGAGGCCTTTTTAAATTCCAGAATAATGTGCATGAACCAGTCACAATAAGACAATGAGCTTGCATTAACAAAGTAGACTCAATTTTGATTTAATGTTGAATTTACAGGAAGTGTGACTTACATCACTAATGAGCTCTCCAGCTTTCTTTGCAGACTCCAGCTGGGGTGCACCTACTGAGTCCCAGGCCACTCCCTTCATGAAGTTCAGATCTGCTTTGTATACATTCTTTGAAAGATAAAGAAGACAAGATTATAGTGTTTGGCTTATCGCTCTTCTATGTTATGAAACCAAAACTCAAGATTAAGATCAACCATCTTGTTAATCTTTCATAGTCTTTCTCACCTGGCTCTGCAGGTCATATGCCTTTTTGGCCCATTGCACCTTTATATCATCAGGTAGGACTGTGTAAGAGTGTATGTGAGTCTTGTAATCCTGGTCGCTGGCTAAAGCCTGGGCTTTCTTGGCATGTACCAGGTTCACCATGTCTAGAGGCAGCTGGTACTGGCCACTAACAGATGCAGCGTCTTTGCGATAATGCTGGTCACTCTGCAGACGACCCATCTCTAAGCAGTGCATTAAATGCGAGTCTTCATGAACACTGCAAGCTCCGATGTGCTTGCCTTTCTCCAATACATGGTTGTGCTTGTACTGGACCTACCAGGGCAAAGGAGATGAACATGTGAACTGGATGTAGGAACTGTTGATCACCACAATGTTAGCAGCATGATTGCTTATGTATATTAATGCATGAGTTTTTCACAGCTGTTTGTGTAAATTTAGAGAGGGTATTCTTACATCACTAGCAATGCTGGTGGAGGCTTTGGCAGCCTGGAAGGGGATATCCTTCATTGTGAGTTTATAACCCTGAGCTCTGAGCGCATGCCATGACTCCTTGTATTTAACCTGAAACAAAATAGATCATGTTGAAACTTTTTTCTCTAGCATCTTGCGTGCAGGTTCATGTTAATAGCTTCTTCTTTAGAATATCTTTGAAATTAGCTATCAGGTTTAAAATAGGGGATTTTTTATGATGTACTTGGAAACTTCTTGGAAAGACTTGGAAAGCTCATCTTACATCACTGAAGTTAGCAGCATTAATCTTGGCCTGGGTGATTTCAGGTCTCTCGGCAGTAATGGTGTAGTTGTGCCTGAAGTTCTCTCCCTTTTCTTTGTACAAGCGCTAAATAACATCAGACCACAAGAGATTATAATCCCTGTTCGCTGGAAATCACAAAACACAGAAACAATATGTGACCCTGCACCACAAAACCAGTCTTAAGTGTCAATTTTTCCAAATTGAGATTTATACATAATCTGAAAGCTGAATAAATAAGCTTTCCATTGATTTATGGTCTGTTAGGATAGGACAGGAATATTTTGCTGAGATACAACTATTTGAATATCTGGAATCTGAGGGTGCAAAAAAAATCTAAATATTGAGAAAATCGCCTTTAAAGTTGTCCAAATGAAGTCCTTAGCAATGCATATTACTAATCAAAAATTAAGTTTTTATATATATTTTTTACGGTAGGAAATTTACAAAATATCTTCATGGAACATGATCTTTACTTAATATCCTAATGATTTTTGGCATAAAAGAAAAATCTATAATTTTGACACATACAATGTATTTTTGGCTATTGCTACAAATATACCCGTGCAACTGAAGACTGGTTTTGTGGTCCAGGGTCACATATTGGGAATGTTCTCCTACCTCATTAGTGATCTTGTTACTGGTCTTAGCATGCACAATATCTGGAGAATCCGTGACGGATGTGTGTTTGAATGAGTAGGGCTGCTGGCGATACTTTTTCTGTTAGGCAAAGGAAACATACAGTACAGTATAATAAATACATATATAATTCAAATTTAACATACACACTAAAATTCAAAAGTTTGGAGGCTGTAAGATTTTCGAAGCTTTTGAAAGAAGTCTCTAATGCTCACCAAGGCTGCATTTTTTTAATCAAAAGTACTAAAACTGGAATATTGTGAAATGCTATTGCAATTTAAAATAACTGTTATCTATTTTAATATTTTGAAATGTAATTCATTCTTGTGATGGCAAAGCTGAAATTTCAGCAGTCATTACTTATGGTCTTCAGTGTCACATTATCCTTCAGAAATAATTTTTTCTACATTTCTTATTATTATCAATGTTAAAAATAGTTGTGCTACTTGATATTTTTGTGAAAACAAGCACAACAAATTGTCTTTCAGTATTCTCTGACTAATAGAAAGCTCAAAAGAACAGCATTTATTTGAAATAGAAATGTTTTGTAACAATGTAAGAGTCTTTACTGTTGTTGTTGTTGTTTTTAAATCTTACCGAACCCAAACTTTTGAACAGTAATGCAGATGAAAATGCTGGATGAACTTGTTAATATTTAGATAGGCATTCAAACCTCGCTAATTAGATCTGTGGCTCGTTTGGATCCCTCAATCTGTAGGGCGCCAGTGGCAATCCAGGCCACACCACGAAGGTAGTTCAGATCAGAGCGGTATATTTTCTGTTGCATAAATAAAATATGTTCAAGAGAATTCAAATTTCAAGAGGCATTCTGTGAACAATGAGTATTAGTAATAGTAGTACAAGTATTAAATAAGCCATTACCTCACTCTGCAGTTCATACGCTCTCTTGGCAGCCTGCACTTTGAGGTCATCAGGCAGTGTTGTATACTTGTGCAATGTAAGCCTATAGTCCTGATCGCTGACCAGAGACTGAGCCTTCTTAGCATGGAGCACATCCAACATATCCATTGGTAGATGGAACTGAGAGTGGACCTTGGAAGAGTCCTTTTTGTATTTGAGCTAAGGAAATAGAAAGCTGATCAATCACTTGTGCATGACCTCTCAAACTCATATTTGTGGTACTCCAAATGCTGTAGCCTTGCTCAGTCTTCTGGAATACTTACATCACTCTGTATATTTGTGGCATGCACAGAGTGAGCAATGTTTATGTCATCCTGTAGTCCCTTTAGCCCAATCATCTTCCCTTTTGTCTTCTCAAACTGTGCCTTGTATTTTTGCTGGAGGCAAACATTTATACAGTTAGACAGACAGATAACCAAAATAAACTGTAGTTCATCTATTGTGTACAAAATACTCACATCACTGAGGATTTCTGCAGAAGATTTGGCTGCTTGGAATGGAATAGCATCCAAGCGCAATTTGTAGCCACCATCTCTGATCTTTCTCCAGGACTCTTTGTAGTGTGACTATATAGAAAATAATTCTACTTTTAGCAGTTTAATGTGGAACTTCAATTGTTTGTGCATGTGTTTAATGCACTAAAAAATTCTGGGTTAAATATAACCCAGCGCTGGGTTAAAAAGGGACAACCCCAGCTATTGGGTTGTTTTGACCCAGCGGTTGGGTTCAAAACAACCCAATCGCTGGGTCAAAGCAACCCAATAGCTGGGTTTGTCCCTTTTTAACCCAGTGCTGGGTTATATTTAACCCAGCATTTTTTAGAGTGTAGTTTCTGAAACAGCAACAGCAGTGTTTGGAATGGATTCTCACCTCACTGAGGTTCATGGCATTGATCTTAGCCTGCACATGCTCTGGAATATCTCCAATCAGTGTGTACTTATGCATTTCATTCTCTCCTTTCTCTCTGTATAATCTCTGTCAACATGAAGATATCTCACGTTCACAATCACATACATGAAGAAATTCCTATCTCTTTTACCAGTTGTCCCCAAATTCAATGCATAGATTCATAGAAAGAATAATTCATGCATGTATAAAATGAAGACGTACATCAAGAACCAGTTTGCTACTGATTTTGGCCTGGACCATCTCTGGTGTATCCTCCACACTGGTAAACTTCAGAGCACTTGCATCCTGTCTGTATTTTTTCTGGAGCAAACACAACACATGGCAAAGATTTATACCAACTGTCAGTCCTGGGAGATGTAGAGTGTGTTTTGAATTTACTAACTCTTGGGTGTACAGCCCCCAAGGTTTTTAATTTCAAGGATGATATGGTTCAATCATTTGACAATACCTTTAAACAGATGTGTAATTGAAATGCTAACCCCATGTGAAGCATGTGCTTCTCTATTTTAGCTGAGTTTAACATCTATACTCAAAGTGAAGTGCATCTAATAATAATCATGGCTTCTATCCTAAAAGCAGCACTTGATGTCATAAAGTGTCTCTGTTAATTAAAAATTTAAAACATTCTTTTTATATCCAAGTTTACATTTATACAAAACATTTTTAGTAAATTATAACATATATTAAATAACAAAATGAGCACTTGCATCCTGTCTGTATTTTTTCTGGAGCAAACACAACACATGGCAAAGATTTATACCAACTGTCAGTCCTGGGAGATGTAGAGTGTGTTTTGAATTTACTAACTCTTGGGTGTACAGCCCCCAAGGTTTTTAATTTCAAGGATGATATGGTTCAATCATTTGACAATACCTTTAAACAGATGTGTAATTGAAATGCTAACCCCATGTGAAGCATGTGCTTCTCTATTTTAGCTGAGTTTAACATCTATACTCAAAGTGAAGTGCATCTAATAATAATCATGGCTTCTATCCTAAAAGCAGCACTTGATGTCATAAAGTGTCTCTGTTAATTAAAATTTAAAACATTCTTTTTATATCCAAGTTTACATTTATACAAAACATTTTTAGTAAATTATAACATATATTAAATAACAAAACATATGCTTTTATTCCTTTAGCAAGGAATGTCAGATTTCTGAAGGCATAATAACCTAAACATGATTATTAGTTGAAAATGTAAAAAAAAAAAAAAAAAGTTCTCTGATGTTTGCTGAGACAAGGGTTCTTAATAAACAATACAAGGTACTGATGAATTGAGGAAACAGTTATTTCCTATTCCTCCCCTGCTAAATATAACCTTCACTTCACTTCAGCTATTTGCAATGCAAGCATGGCATAACTGCTCTTCTAGTGGTTAAGTACACATTTCATTTTCAGAGGGTCCAGCTGATGACCTAGAAATCTGGTGACTCCTCAAGTTAGTTGATTTTAGAGCTTGTTAGATGAAAAACTATGACATTAAGTGTGTGTGGTTGGTCATGTTCAGGTCGATCTGTACCTCGCTGGCTAAATCTGTAGCTTTTCTGGCCTGCTGTATATCAAGGGATCCGGTGGTTTCCCGTCCCACCCCTTTCATCCAGTTCAGGTCAGAGCGATACTTTTTCTGTGAAGAAAACAACGTTTTGATGCATAATTCCAAACAATATGCATTTTTGTGTCTGTTTTGGCTTTACAAGTCATGCAATTGAATCCTGGGATAACTCCTACATCACTCTGTAGGTCGTAAGCTTTCTTGGCCCATTCCACCTTCATATCAGTAGGCAAGATGGTGTACTCGTGTAAGAAGGTTTTGTAATTTTTCTCAGTGGCCAGTTCCTGGGCTTTCTTGGCATGGGTGAGGGTCATCATATCGAGTGAGGCACTGTATTTGGTCTTGGTGTCCTCATACTCTTTCTTGTAATTGAGGTCACTCTGGAGTTTGGTAGCCTTGGTTGAATGGGCCATCTGAGAATCGTCTGAAACAGTCTTCACGCCAATCATCTTCCCTTTTGTCATCTCATATTCTTGCTTGTACTTCACCTAAATATATGCAATATCAGGAAAGTTACATTAGATTATTAGTCACAATACCTGAGCTTCCCTTGAGTGTCTATTTGTGAGTCATGTGCATCAGTAGGGTGTTTGGTCACTCACATCACTGGCGAGATCTCTTGTTGTTTTGGCGGCGTGAATTGAAAGTGAGTCCAAGCCTAGTTCAAAACCCTTCTCCCTCTGCTCCTCCCAACTACTCTTATATGTTTTCTGAAAATCACCAGTTTAATGTGTTGATTAAAAACAGGCGGTGGGTTGTTAGTTCATGTGTAGGGTATTGGTGCAGCATAAGCAACAGTTTCAAGTGATTCAGTTCATACCTCACTGAGAAGTTCTGCATTAGCTTTGGCTTGCTTGAAGAGAGGCTCATCTCTGCTTATAGTGTACTGGTGCATTGTCTGTTCAGTGCCCGCTTTGTATGCCAGCTGAGTATAAGAAAAGGCCAATCAATCCCAGAAATATCCACTGAGGAGAGAAATATCCAATCGGATGGATCATATCTTACCCCACTCTGCAGCTCCTGGCTCTTCTTAGCATGTATGATGGAAGGAGTGTCTGCCACTTGTGTGAATTTCACCCTGTCCACCTTCTGGCGGTACTTTTTCTGTATAGCGGTGGAAAATGCACAGTTAGAGTAAACGTGTGAAGTCCAGCATAGTCTTCCTGGTGAAGACCAAAGAAATCTTGGTGGTAAAGCTAGTTAAGAAGCCTATGCAAATGCTGGTGACCAGATATGCAAGTCTAATCAGTAGGGAATCCAAATTTTGTAATGACCAACCTCACTGACTAGTTTTCCTGCTTTCTTGGCTTGTTCTACATCCAGGCAGCCATCAGCATCCCATCCGACTCCTTTCATCCAGGTCAGGTCTGATCGGTACTGGTTCTAGAAAAGCCAAATCAAATATCCATATAGCATGCATAAAGCACAGTATGTGTATCATTCTACTCAGGCCTTGCAAATAGACATGCTTTCTTCTTCTTACATCACTCTGCAGTTGGTAGGCTTTCTTAGCTTGCTGCACTTTCATGTCATCAGGCAGGACGGTATAATCGTGTAACTTCTTCCTGTAGTCCAAATCACTGGCCAGGGCCTGAGCCTTCTTAGCATGACTCAGATTCACCATGTCTAGAGGCAGGTGGCACTTGGATTGAGTCTCCTTAGAATCCTTTTTATAAGCGACCTATAGCAAAGAAATTTGATTGGATTATTTGTTTAGCCTGAGGAATCTGAGATTGCACACTCATAATAATTGGAAAATATACTTTTGTTAAACTCAACCTGACTTTGGGTACTCAGGCTTACCTCACTGCTAAGCTTGGCCACCTGAAGGGAGTGCATTGTTTTGGAGTCACTCACATCCATTCCAATGACTTTGTCTTTGTTCTTTGAATATGCTTCCTTATACTTGATCTGTACAGCCCAATAAATCAAATCAACCCAAGGAAACAAATTTTAATGACGTTTACATTCAAACATTGAACATTTGATTCTTACATCACTAGCCAGGTCTCGAGAGGCTTTGGCAGCTTTGAGTGTGAGTGTGTCCAGCCCGATATCACATGCTTTGGATTTGTTCTTCTCCCATTTCTCTTTGTATTTTATCTGTGAACGTCCAGGAAGACAACACTTAACACCACAATCAACACCTGTGAACTATATATAAGGATGACAAATATGTGGCAAGGCTCTGGAATGTGAGTATAGGCTTACACCACTGGCGAGCTCTGCATTGGCTTTGGCCTTTTTAAGTTCTGGTGTATCTTGAGATAATGTGTACTGCGTCTTTGTCTTCTCATAGTTGGCTTTATAGTTCAGCTTGAATGAGAGGTTATATGTGAGGCTTAGATATATTACATTAAATTCACTTAAACACTCATTGACAAGGACAAATTATGCTTACATCGCTGAGCTGATGGGCATTTATTCTGGCTTGCACAATTTCAGGAGTGTCTGTAACCTGGCTGAATTTCAGCTTGTCGATATGCTGTCTGTAGTTTTTCTGTGTGGGAGGAAAAAAAAGACATCCATTTAGATTAGCTTGCATGTTTACAAGCGTGAAGCTCATTTATAAGGCAGAGGCAGCACTTTACAAGCTGTCTGGATGGCACAATTACTGATAGACAAGTTCTAAGCAGAATAGCCAATACATGAAGTTTAAGTTTAAAGCCTCATAAAGAATGATAGACCTACATCTTTGAGTGGCTCCAGTTTCTTCTGTGACTGATAGGATGGAGTGATGGTGGCTGGATAGTTGTACTCACTCTGAACATGCTTCTCCTGCTCATATTCTGATTTGTAAGCAATCTGAAATCAAATGGTATTGGAGAATATGCAAACACCCTATACATATATATATATATATATATATATATAACTGAGTAACGTATCTAAAATATCTTAGTATTTACTTATTTACTACAACAGTTTCTTATTTCAAAATTGGACAAATGCTTTGTAGTTTACTTTTACTAATTCTATTACCGTATGAATTTATACAAATGTAATGCCATTATGAGCAACAAAACTACATATGAGAGATAATATGTTCAGAAAATGGTTTTCGTCTTACATCACTGGCAAGCTTTCTGATGTTCATGGCATGCATGGTCTTCTTATCGATGCCACCACCCTCATAGTGCCCCTTCATGTGATTGGTGTAACTCTCCTTGTATTTATTCTGCAATCACAAACAGAGTGAATGAGCTTGCATACGACTGCACACAAGTGCCCAGCACAGCAACACATTAAATATAGAATATGCTGTCATTCTTTGTATATACAGTAGCAGTCATATCACTGATGAGGAGCTCACATCACTGGTATACTTGGCGATCTTTGACACATTCTTGAACTGTGGTGTCTCGCAGTAGTTGATGCTGTGGCCTTTGGTGGTCTCAAGGTCCTTCTTGTATTCAACCTGTATAACGGGTGGATGTCTGTGTCACGTAGGTAATGAAGTTGTGGAATTTTAAGCCTCTATCATTTGTGGTGAACTTCATGCACTGCATACAGAAAACCATATGCCCTTTTGACATTTGCTTGTAAATCGGGTTGGATGAGGATGTGGTAGTGTTTATGGCATCATCAGGTAAACACTGTGGCATGCAAGAGGGTGAAAATAGAATGATGATGTGGCCCCTGGGCTTGTGTGTTGTCTTTGTTTATGTCTGTGGGTGGCTGGGCTCATGGGATGTGGAGAATGCAGGTGTGGAGACGTTATGTCTGGCTGAGCCGCTGACAGATGAGTTCACTGATCCTCTCTTTCTGTTTTTGCACGTGTGCATCCCAAAATGCACTCAGTAAGCCAAGTTACAAATCTTCAGCTAACTAATCAATGCTGTTTCTAAATATGTTTAACGGGCAAAAGGGAATATGCCATACATCTGTTCGTCTGCACCTGATGTAGGCAATGGACCAAGGGCATAAATCGCTCACCTTGCTCACAAGCTTGTTGATTTTGCATGCACACTTCAGAGTCAAGTTGTCATCAGTGTTCAGAGTGTGGTATGCAGAAGATCCCTTCATCTTGTTCAGATCCTTCTTATATTTCAGCTGCAGGTTAAACATGGAGAGGGGGGGATGAGAAAAGTGTTTAAACACAACAATACCAGAAAGAGCTCAATCTAGGATGCCTGATCTGTCAGGATGAATTCCTGTGACATGAGATAACATACACAATCAGTCATTTAGACAGTCAGTGTGTCTAAATATGTCCTTTTGATGCCTCTAGAGTGACAACATTGGATTCTCGGTGGGAGTCATCGGAGAAAATGTACTTATTCCACTTAGTGATGACAGGCCAAGGTGAGAAAACATTAACTGGGATTATTTTGGTATTATTTATGTACTATTATAGTTTTTATTCATATTTTGAATTAGCTTGTATATTTCTCTATTTTTAGTTTTCATTTTAATTTTAGTTTAATTTTTAGTACTAATTTAGTTTTAATTATTTTAAATTTATATATATATATATATATATATATATATATATCATCTGATAATTATATTTTATTTACTTTTTTCAGTTAGCAAACATGCTATTAATAGTTTTATTTTTAGTTAGTGGTAATAAGTCTGACAGTGTTATTTTAATATCATTGAGATACTATTATAGTTGATGGTAATTTTTTGAATTACAATTGATTTTTATAGTTTCTGCTTTCATGTTAATTTTAATTAAAATTTTACTAATTTTGTTTAGTGTTTTTGCAATTTGTATCTGTTTTTGTGGTCTATAAATGTTTATGTATTTTTATTATTCATTTTTATTTCAATTTTAGTTATTTTAGTACATCAAGTTAAACAAAATGAAAATGAAAATGTTGCCTTGTTAATTAGCTGTTAAGTTTTGCATATTTTATTTCAGTTCAAATTTATTTCAAGTAACAAAAATGTTTTATGGTTTTAGTTTAAGTTTTAGTTAACTATAATAGCCCTGAACCCTGACTGGGACAGAACTGGTGTAATACAGTGAAAAGTGAAAAGTGAAAAATCTAAAATGGCAGACGACTTCAGCAGTGAGGATGCGCTGATACTCACATCACTGGCTATGTCATGGGCTTTCTTGGCCGTCTGGTATCCAGGGGTAATCATAGCAGGGAAGCTGCCCTTGCCCTTTTGCTGTTCATATTCCTCAGTATAGGCATGCTAAAGGAATTAGAGACATTCAGTATAACCATATGTGAGGATATATTGAATGTGCATTGAATGCGCAAAAGAACACTGTGTCACCTGACTGAAGTGTTCTGCATTCTCTTTGGCCAAAGCAAACTCTGCAGAACCAGCATCAGTGCTGGCCTTGCCCTTTATCTCCTGCTCATATTTCTGTTGATATTTCACCTGTAACAAAAACAACACTAGTATACACCTGGCATGCAGCTGACATTCACATGTAATTTACACATTTGGACACTTACTTTGCTGGCCATCTCGCCTGCTTTTTTAGCCACCTGGTATCCAGGAGTGAAGTGGGCAGGAAAACTGCCTTTGCCCCTCTGCTGTTCATATTCCCCAGTGTAGACATACTGTTTTTATAGAAGGAGATGCCAAATTAAGACATATGGATATTATTCGGCCACAAAGAATTTTCAAGATTCTATTCACGTACATCACTGACAATCGTCCCTTGATTTTTAGCTAGAAGCACATCAGGAGTATCCGTCACAGCGGTGTATTTTGACACTCGTTCTTCGTGACCTTTTTTATACTCCACCTGAATAAAAAAGAAAGAAATTATCAGCGTTTTGAGAAAGAAAATTAACTTTTTGCAACCTAAACTTTACTTTACTTACATTGCTAGCAAGTGTATTGGCTTTCTTTGCCATTTCATATCCTGGCGTGATCATAGCCGGGAAACTGCCCTTTCCTTTAGACTGCTCATATTCTTCCGTGTATTTCACCTTTCAATCAACATATAACATCACAGATAAGAAACAAACTTGTGCAATGACTAATCACATAAACAGGGGTAAGATGACTGTGTGGCCATACATCCTGGACAGTCCTAGCTGGGAATTTGTAATTGGCTAAAATGTCCGGGAATTGGCTTTTGGTCAAGATCGGTTGCTTGCACACTACTGGTCAAACTACTTTTCAGTCATTACCTTCAGCAAGGATGAAAACAAAGCCAAAACCTGGATATTTTAGGCAATTTAGAATTAAAAAGAAGAGGTATGGCTTCCATATTTAGCTTCAGTGGCCAGTGTATGAAAATTTTGAGAAGATTAACCACAAAATCTTGAGGAAGTGTAACACAACAGGACAAAGTGATATTGATAAGTTCAGCCTTTACACTAAAGCTTCTGGAACTTATTACTATAATGTTATGTTTTAAAATAATATAATAAAATGTTACATTTACTAGTTTTATCAAATTAAGCCAGCAACTCCAGAGAAAAATAAAAACCACTTGTACAAATAGTCAGAACTGGAAAGCAAGGTGTCCCAGACGGTCCCTTGTCCCCACTTTTGTCTCAGTCTCTTTCCTCTGTTAAACTTAGATCTGTTCTCTGACTGAGTACATGTCAGTGGGTGCAGAGTTCCACCCCTCTTTAGCTGTTGCCAGTCAGCTGACTGGTTGACCAGCTGTCAGTTACTTGAAAGGGGGGAGAGATGTCACTGAATTGTGATCACGGTGTTGTTCACTTTGAGTACATAAGTCAGAGCCTTCAGGCATGCTCTAAATAGGTGAATGAAGTCATGGCTGGATCTTTACACGCGTTCTGAAATGCCTTACTTTCTATGTGCTGTCATGACTTTCCATAATTTTTTCAATTAAGATTTTATTGTTCATGCTGTTATATACTACATAATGTAGATTAAGTCATTCTCAAAATATGGTGACAATCTTGTCCACTGACATTCAGTCATTCAAAATATTTTAAATGTAACAGAAACCCTGTATAAAAGGCATCCTTCTATAATTTTATGAAATAATATTAAATGTTTGACTACATCATTTGACACATTTCTACACAATTATAGTTTTACATTTCATTTTTTGTTTTTCCTATGTTATGCATTACTGCAAAGCAAAACCAAGTAAATAATTTAAATAAGTATTACAATAACAATAATATAATAATGATGTTTGTTCTTTTATCTCATAATTGGTGTTATTCATAAAAAAAAAAAATAGTATTCTGAAAATACAAAAAGTTCAAGGTCAAAGGTCAGAGGAAGAAGAGGCTGTTCAAATGGGCACATGGTTATTATTTTTCCATCACATTGGAATAAAAAGGTCTTAATTGACTTTTCAATTTAATGGAAGTAATATGTTGATTTTAGTCTGGTTAATGATGTTTGTTTTAAAATGCAATTGACAGCATTTTATTCATGTTTCATAAGAATTTGCTGTATTTGTGAAATAAAATAAACAGTCTAGTCAACAGTCAAGTTGTCCTGAATATTGTAATGGGGTGAAGAATCACACGACAAGGAAATCTTAAGAAATACCCCGGAGGATGGATTTATTGGTGAGGTGGGTGCTAGGGAGAAAGGTCCAGGTCGGTGCTCCGGTGCCGTGAGTGCTCTCTTCTGTCTTCCCAGTGCAGAGGGTCCGTGTAGTGCTCCTGTGGGGCTGGTCAGTCACACGCTGCTGTCTGTGGGAGAAATGAGAGGGTGAGTTAATGCTCAGTCTCATGGAGAAGTCTCCCAGATGGCAGGGCTTGTGCTGATGCAGCTTCGGGATGCTTGTCAAACTCCCCTCCCCCCCTAAGCGTCGTCCTGGTCCTGTTAATGATATGAGATAGTAGGGGAGAGATAGGGGGTGGGTGGGGAGTGACCCCTGACAGACCTGCGGAAGCTGTCCAGATCCGAGAGAGGCCGTCCGCGGCTCCAGCCCAATGATGCACCACAAAGTGGAAGTCCTGGAGCGCGAGGAACCATCGGGTCACCCTGGCATTGGTATCCTTGGCGCGGGCCATCCACTGGAGGGGTGCGTGGTCCGTGACCAGGGTGAACTTCTGGCCAAGGAGGTAGTAGCGCAGCTCCAGGACTGCCCACTTGACGGCCAGGGCCTCTTTTTCCATCCAGTCCTGTGTCGGAGGCATCCGTCTGCAGCAGGAAGGGGCAGTTAAAGTCCGGGGCTCGAAGGACTGACTGCGAGATGAGGCTGGAACCCCAGGTACTTCGCCTCGGAGAGGGCAAGGTGGCATTTTCGAGGGTTGGCGGTGAGTCCCACCCTCCAGAGCTCTGAGATCACCCTCCGTAACCGGTCCAGGTGGTCTTCCCATGCCTCGGAGTGGATCATGACGTCGTCCAGATAGGCCGCGGCATAGGACTGAATGGGCCGCAACAGGATGTCCATCATCTGCTGGAATGTGGCGGGGGGCCCGCGGAG
>NW_015505205.1:1362702-1365598 GCF_001515645.1 Sinocyclocheilus grahami | reverse complement strand
CATCCGCTGCAACGTGGCCGGTGCCCCGGGGAGGCCAAAGGGAAGGGTCCGGTACTGCCAGTGGCCACTAGGGGTAGAGAAAGCAGTCTTAGGTTTGGCATTCTCAGAGAGGGGTACCTGCCAGTAGCCTTTGATGAGGTCCAACGTTGAAATATACCGGGCCCTTCCCAGCCGGTCCAACAGCTCATCCACCCGAGGGATGGGGTATGTCGTTGCAGAAACGGAGGGTGCCATCCTGCTTCGGAACCATCACGATTGGGCTGGACCACGGGCTGCGTGATGGTTCTATCACCCCCAACTTCAGCATTTGTTGGACCTCTTCCTCTATAGCTCGCCGACGAGCCTCAGGGACGCGGTAGGGCCGTTGCCTGATGACGACCTCTGGCGGCGTTCGGATGTCGTGCTGCAGGACGCTGGTCTGCCCGGGAAGAGAAGAGAACACATCAGAGAATTTATCGACCAGGTGCTGCAGCTTCCTCTTCTGGGCAGCCGAGAGGTGGGGGTTGACGTCAACAACCACGGCATCAGAGATGGTGAGGGCGGCGAGCTGGTCTCTAGTCCCAACCCACTTCTTCAGCAGGTTGATGTGGTAGAGCTGCTCGGCTCTCCTCCTTCCTGGCTGACGCACACGGTAAGTCACCGGCCCAATCTTCTCCAGCACCGTATAGGGACCCTGCCAGGTGGCCAGGAACTTGCATGCAGCGTTGGGGACTAGGACCATGACTCGGTCTCCGGGCTGGAACTCCCGGGGTTGGGCTGTCTGGTTGTAGTGGCGCTGTTGAGCCTGCTGCAGTGGGCTGAAGTGTTCCCGGACAAATGGCATGACCCGGTCGATCCTTTCCCTCATCTGTTTTAAGTGCTCGATCACAGAGCGATGGGCTGCTGGCTGTTGCTCCCAGGCCTCCTTCGCTACATCCAGGAGGCCGCGGGGTTGCCAGCCATAGAGGAGCTCGAAGAGGGCGAAGCCAGTTGAGGCCTGCGGAACTTCGCGGATCCCGAAAAGGACATAGGGGAGCATCAGGTCCCAGTCGCGTTTGTCCTCTGCGACCACCCATCTCAACATCTGCTTGAGCGTTTGATTGAAGTATTCGACCAGTCTGTCGGTCTGGGGATGGTAGACAGTGGTCCTCAACTGCTTCACCCGCAACAGCCGGCAGAGGTCAGCCATTAGCCGGGACATAAATGGGGTACCCTGGTCAGTCAGGATCTCCGCTGGGATGCCGACTCGGCTAGAGAGCAGAAAGAGTTCCTGGGCAATGGCTTTGGCGGTGGCTTTTCGGAGGGGAACTGCCTCGGGTACGGGGTGGCAGAGTCGACAATCACCAGGATGTGTTCATGTCCCCGGGCAGACTTAGGCAACGGCCCCACAAGGTCCATCCCGATGCACTCGAAGAGCACCTCGATGATGGGCAGCGGTATCAGCGGACTGGGGGGAGGAGTCCTGGGTGATGTCACTTGGCAGGTCGGGCAGGCTTGGCAGAACCACTTCACTTCGGCCTCCAAGCACGGCCAGTGGAAGCGGTCACGGATCTGCTGGATGATGTTCCCGGTCCCGAGATGCCCGGCCAAGGGATGTGAGTGGGCCAGCTCCAATACAGTCTCCGTTTTTGTGCGTGGCACCACCAGCAATAATTTTTCCTCCCCCCTTCGCTGCCCGACACAGTAAAGCAGGCCATTTTGGGGCTGCATAGCCGTGGCCAGCAGGTGGTCAAACCCGGGCCAGTCTCTCCCGATCAGCACGGGGACGGGAAGATCCTTCATGACCCCCCGACTTCCACCAGCCGTCACCCTGCGAGCGGGAACTTGTCGTGTATCCCCGTGGGCACAGGTTATGGGGAGGAAGGCTTTACACTCTGTTCGGGGGGCGAGAATATGCGACTGGACCAGAGTGACCGCACTGCCGGAGTCCAGGATGGCTTTCCATTGACTTTCACTTCCACCTCTGGAGCTCCCACCGGCAGGTCGCGGTGCACAATGCAGCCTGCCAGCCAGGTCCGTGTGGGACGTGCGTGGACTTCCGTTGGCATGGGTTCATCCCGTGGAGAGGGAGCCGCCGGCCTGCTTACTGGACTTACTGGACCACCCTCCGGGGAAACGGCAGCGCTCGCTCCCCAGCATCCTGGTGTTGGGCCGCATCCGCCAGCTCGACAGCCTCCACCAGCTCCGAGGTGGTGGTTGGGTTCCTCATCCCAACTGCCTGTCGGTGAGACCGGGGAAGGGCTCGGAGGAGACGGTCTATCACAACGCGCTCCGCCACCTGACCAGCCGATGGAGCCCCCTCCAGCAGCCAGTGCTGCGCGAGTCGCGTGAGTTCGGCGGCCTAGACACGGGCAGGCAGACGGGGCTTATATTCCCACTCGTGGAAGTGCTGGGCGGCACAGATCGGGGATAACCCCAGGTGGGTTAGAATTTCCTTCTTGACCTCCTTATATTGATCGGCGGAGGTGGCGGGAAGAGCGAAGTATGCACGCTGAGCTTCGCCCGTCAGCAGGGGAGCCAGCACCCGTGCCCAGTCGTCCCTATGCCATCCTTCCGTGGTGGCCGTCGCTTCGAACATTTGTAAGAAGGTTTCTACTTTATCATGAGGAGTCAGCTTGGGTAGCAGCTTCGCAGCTTGTACTCGGGGGTCCGGCAGTGGAACTCGTTGAGCTGCGGCGGCACGAGGGGCCTCGAGCTCCTGCTCTGTCTCCCCTTGACGGGTGGCGAGGTGTTCAACGATCTGTTGCTGGCGGATGCTAACCTCGGTGAGCCACTGAAGGATTTCGTCCATGTTGGGGGAGGAGCGCTCGCCTGTGAAAGAACCCAGAGACAAAAACAAGGGAAAAGGTGAGGTGAAGAGAATCACTTGTCTGTGATTCTTCACTGATTTGCCCGCATTCTCCACCAGTGTAATGGG
>NW_015505205.1:1356794-1362692 GCF_001515645.1 Sinocyclocheilus grahami | reverse complement strand
ATGTGCTGTCATGACTTTCCATAATTTTTTCAATTAAGATTTTATCGTTCATGCTGTTATATACTACACAATGTAGATTAAGTCATTCTCAAAATATGGTGACAATCTTGTCCACTGACATTCAGTCATTCAAAATATTTTAAATGTAACAGAAACCCTGTATAAAAGCCATCCTTCTATAATTTTATGAAATAATATTAAATGTTTGACTACATCATTTGACACATTTCTGCACAATTATAGTTTTACATTTCATTTTTTGTTTTTCCTATGTTATGCATTACTGCAAAGCAAAACAAAGTAAATAATTTAAATAAGTATTACAATAACAATAATATAATAATGATGTTTGTTCTTTTATCTCATAATTGGTGTTATTCATTTAAAAAAAATAGCATTCTGAAAATACAAAAAGTTCAAGGTCAAAGGTCAGAGGAAGAAGAGGCTGTTCAAATGGGCACATGGTTATTATTTTTCCATCACATTGGAATAAAAAGGTCTTAATTGGCTTTTCAATTTAATGGAAGTAATATGTTGATTTTAGTCTGGTTAATGATGTTTGTTTTAAAATGCAATTGACAGCATTTTATTCATGTTTCATAAGAATTTGCTGTATTTGTGAAATAAAATAAAATAAAAACAGTCAAGTTGTCCTGAATATTGTAACGGGGTGAAGAATCACACACAAAGAAATCTTAAGAAATACCCCGGAGGGTGGATTTATTGGTGAGGTGGGTGCTAGGGAGAAAGGTCCAGGTCGGTGCTCCGGTGCCGTGAGTCCTCTCTTCCGTCTTCCCAGTGCAGAGGGTCCGTGTAGTGCTCCTGTGGGGCTGGTCGGTCACACGCTGCTGTCTGTGGGAGAAATGAGAGGGCGAGTTAGTGCTCAGTCTCATGGAGTAGTCTCCCAGATGGCAGGGCTTGCGTGGCTTATGTTGCCGCCGCCTGATGAGCTGCAGCTGTGACCGATCAGCCTGTGATGAGGACGGCCAGGTGTTCCTCGCTTGTTTCCAGGGCGACGCTGATGCAGCTTCGGGACGCTCGTCACAATATATATGAATATTCTATATCCTATAATAGTCCTATAAGGCTAATAATGTCAAGATGTTAATAAATATTTGCCCTCTGCTTTTATGGAAAATAAGAATAATTTAACATAAACCAGTAACAAACATTATATAATTGTAACACAATATAACAGTAAAAATGATAACATATGAAAACGTTGTATTAATCAACAATGTACATAAACACAAATGTACATAATAATAATAATATTTACCAAAAAGTACATTATTAAATTTTTTATAGGCCTAACACACATTCTTCTTCTTCGTTGTCTTTATTATTATTATTATTATTATTATTATTATTATGCGAAATCAAACAGCTTACATTTAAATACAGATGGATGGATAAATAAATGGTGTTTATTTCTGACTAATATCACGTTTCATTCATCAATATTCTATTCTATTCGATTCTATTCTATTCTATTCTATTCTGTTCTAGTGTTCGATTAATAAACAGGAAGTTCGCCCAGTACCGGTAGTTTTCAACACATCTAAATTCACTCTGTTTCTTTAAATACATGAGACACTCCGGCTGGAGGAATTGGAAAATAAGGAGTTGGAAAGTGGTTTCGTTTTCTCCGTCTAACCTTGGACTTGAAAGAACAATTAACAAAACAGAGGCTGATCCGACAGAAATGTAAGTTTCGAGAGTAAATATATAGTAATGTTGTGAAACATGTAGTATCTTACGGAAATTAACCATGGTTTTATTATTGTAAAGGTGTAATAACCACGTTTTTTGGCTTCAAATTTCAGTTTTACTACAAATAACATGGTTACTACGGTTAGTGTAGCAAAACCATGGTTAATTTGTGGTTACCAGGGTTTAACTATTGAAACCATGTTTTTGGTTTTATTTGTAGTAAAACCATGGTTAATTTTAAGGGAAGGGAAGTTGCCCTCGGAAAAAAGTTTAAGGGGGACCTTTACACTTCCTCCAAAAACACTTCAACTGTAGAACACACTGCATGCTATATGTAAATAACTTAAAATATACTAGCATCAATAATTGCTAATGTAATTGTGTATTTAATGTTACCATTGACAAGTTGTCTTTGGGCAACTGGGGTAAGCGGTCAATCTCTCTTTCTTCCTGCTGTACACTTCATGTCGTAAACTGTAGCTTTTCTTAATCAGTTCTAACAGCTTTTCTACATAAATACAGAGATTTTATTTCTCCCCAAGCCATAAGAAAACAAAGTAATTAAATAAACACCCAACTGAGACAACATCACAAAGTGAAAGTAGAAGTTCGTTCACGGAGGTAATTTACGCAGGTATGAGTAATAACAGTCTGCTGTTTTAATGTGAAAGTGGAAAGGGTGACTCTTTAAAGAAATTTGCCTCGGAAACACAGGTAGGGTGGATTAGTGTAATGTGGGACACTTTTTGCAATTTTGAATTGTGTATCATATTTCCATATGAAGCCAAAACAATAAATCAAAATCTTAAACCATTTCAAAATCTTAAACCCCAAGATGTTTCCTAACTAAATCAGAAGACTTTTTTTTTTCTTCCAGATATTGTACTTTAAGGGGAAATGGCACACATTTTAGGGCTCCTTGTGCCAAATCGTTTAAGAATTTGTGGATTTTCTAATGTGGGACAGTGCATGCTCAAATCTGGGACACTATATTTTGTGTTAGAAATAGTTTAATTTTTACAAAGCAAACTTCACATTTAACACTCCTGGTTAAATGTGCATACCCATGTTTGCTGAATTAGTTTAGTTGGCCTACGGTGTGTTTGTTTGTCTAAAAACCTAGTACCTATGTTCATATGTGGAATGTTAAATACATTCCACATATGATATACTATATAACACAGAAATCTTATACTATTTAAAGGAATTTATTTAAAAAATGTCAGATTTCTAGCAGAAACAATAATAATAACCATGTACACTCTTAAAAATAAAGGTGCTTCAAAAGGTTCTTCAAGCGATGCCATAGAAGAACCATTTTGGGTTCCACAAAGAACCATTCAGTCAAAGGTTATTTAAAAAACCATCATTATTGCGTTTTTGTAATCTGAAGAACCTTCTTTCACCACAAAGAACCTTTTGTGAAACAGAAAGGTTCTTCAGATGTTAAAGGTTCTTTATGGAACCATTTTGACAAAAAGGTTCTTCTATGGCATCGTGAAGCACCTTTATTTTTAAGAGTGTTATGAAGTCAAAAATATAAAATTGGACTTAATAAAGATAGCAAAATAATTTCATAAAAGATTCAAACTTTGGAACATGGAATGCCTTTAAAACTGTTATTAAACTTCTATACTCTGCACATGGTAAGAATCATGTTTGCTGAATTAGTTTAGTTGGCCTACGGTGTGTTTGTTTGTCTAAAAACCTAGTACCTATGTTCATATGTGGAATGTTAAATACATTCCACATATGATATACTATATAACACAGAAATCTTATACTATTTAAAGGAATTTATTTAAAAAATGTCAGATTTCTAGCAGAAACAATAATAATAACCATGTACACTCTTAAAAATAAAGGTGCTTCAAAAGGTTCTTCAAGCGATGCCATAGAAGAACCATTTTGGGTTCCACAAAGAACCATTCAGTCAAAGGTTCTTTAAAGAACCATCCTTCTTGCGTTTTTGTAATCTGAAGAACCTTCTTTCACCACAAAGAACCTTTTGTGAAACAGAAAGGTTCTTCAGATGTTAAAGGTTCTTTATGGAACCATTTTGACAAAAAGGTTCTTCTATGGCATCGTGAAGCACCTTTATTTTTAAGAGTGTTATGAAGTCAAAAATATAAAATTGGACTTAATAAAGATAGCAAAATAATTTCATAAAAGATTCAAACTTTGGAACATGGAATGCCTTTAAAACTGTTATTAAACTTCTATACTCTGCACATGGTAAGAATATGGAACATGTATTTTCAAAAGCATGTGTTAAGCAAATTGTAATGGTAAAACACTCCATAACAGAAATGAGAAATCATGGTCCAAGATCTTATCGTCTTCTAGTCTCAAAATTTTTAATCTGAATCTTAAAACAAATAATATTGCTGCATTATAAGGCCAGAAATTTACAAAATTACATGTATGGCATTTAACTTTCTTAATGCACATTTTATCAATTGAATAGCATAGAATATTTGATTGTCCCACATTAGTCAAAATGTGCTGTCCAACTTTTGAAACATCCTTTTCTAAAGTGGGACGACAAAAATTGCATCAAATAGAAAATATTCTTAACACATTTTAACAATATTATTGCAAAATGTGTTGTACAAATACATCACAAATATAATTTGATAACAATTTAGAACATTGTTTTATTTATAACAGATTTATACCCTTAACATTACTTTTGTCTAAATCCTATGCCACTGACTTTTGAGTGAACTTTACAAGAGGTGCTTCCTGTTTGATGATTTTCATGGCTACATTTCTGACATAATTTCCAGAAAGTCGAGGGATTTCAATAACTTGACACCCCTGCTTGAATTCAACACCAATCATGTTCACTTTAATGTTGTAAAAGAAGAGATAAACCCATTGAAGCTTAGGTGTCCCACATTAGTCAGTGTCCCACATTACACTAATCCACCTACACAGTTATTTTCACTACTGTAAAATTACAGTGTAGCCTACTAATATGAGTTTTCCTACAAACAGTTTAAGAACTTTTCTTTCATTTGAATTCCTTATTTTGATGCCAGTAAGAGACACTAAGTAACCACAGCTTGTGTTTTGGCAGAAACTACATGACAATAGTCAATGTCAGTAAGGAGAGGATGGGGTAACATGTCAAGATAATTATAACTTAGAAAGCAGATTTTATTTCACCCTGTCAAGAATTTCCAGTATGGTTACTCAGCTTTGTTGGCCTTACTGAACAGTAACAGCGTTAATTCTTGCTCCAGAATGGATAAAGAAACCCTCACCACTGAGAGGGAAGAGACGATGGAGGACCAAGAAAACTATGGAGAAGGAGACACAGTAGATGCAAAACCTGACCGCAAAGGGAGATTTCTGCTTTTTGGCAGGTGAGACTATTTCTAATTTATTTAATCTATCCTAACTATGAACCTAACCTGTTATTCAGGTGAGGGGAAAAACTGTTTATTTTTTCTCTTTTGTGACAGTAATTCAGTGAATTATTTAGTAGTTGTTTAGTTAATTATTTATAATTTACAGTAGTAGTTGCAAGTACAGTTTCAGATGTTAAAAGCCATGTCATACACTAGGTGGCGCCACAGTCCTCTTTGTAAATGACAAGGCCAACAAGCTGTAACTCTTGCATCACATGTAGGGTGTTTTGAGATGTCCAGAATATATATATCTTCATATCTCTTCAGTATGAATCCAACTGTATATTTAGAATTATACTAGTTTCTCTGCAATTAAAAAAATAAGTTATGTTAAGATTATGTTAAGATTTTATTTGGAACTTTTGAGTGTGCGTGGTCTGCAACAGGCCTAATATGTAGTGTGATAGTGTGTTTGTCAGTAGAGGTGTGCTCTTGTCCTGCATGACCCTGGTTGAGGGGTTTGAATAGGCCTTTGGAAAGCTCTGGGGGCTGGCGTGTGTGCTGACTCAGGTAGCGTGCGCCGCCCCAGCCCAGCGGAGCCACCACTCCACTCTTTATAGAGTATAGAGCATGCCGGGATCCTAGCACACATCACACAACACCAAACCCCAAGGAAAAAATCCACCCAAAAGAGCCTAAAATCTGGGAAAGATTCAGCAGATCTAGAGGGAAGAGCAACACGTTTCAATGCAGAGTGGCGTAGCATTTAAAGAAGAGCCCAGGTAGGAGAGCGTTCGGATGGGATAGGAGGTAGTGGGGGGAGTTGGGG
>NW_015505205.1:1322832-1356768 GCF_001515645.1 Sinocyclocheilus grahami | reverse complement strand
GGGGTGTGGGGGGGGGGGGGGGCGGGGGGGGGGGGGGGGGGGGGGGGGGTTTGCTGCCCCTCATCACATGGGACACCTGTGATTCGCTCCACTGTTCATGTGTGTGAGAGAGAGTGTATAGGCAGGAACCCATTGTTGTGGTTGGGTAACGTGATGACTAGGCTCTTCTGGAATACTGGCACATATTGTACATCCAGTGGCCACTGTGGCCTACTAATCTGGACAGATTATTTCACAATGGGGATATGAGACGTCTGTGAGAATTTTCCCTCAGGCATGTGGAATATTATGTTTGGGACACCGTGAAGTTTTAGAGCAACTAATATTATGATCAATAAGGGAATTTAATTGTCTTCATGACACCGGATATCCCGGTTAGCTGCTATTTTTCGATTCTCTGACTGGCATGGGTTGTATTTTCTTTGAGGTTTGATTGTTCTTCAATTTACAGATAAGCTTATTTATTACTTTGTCTCTTAGAACACACTATGTTCTTATAAATATATATTAGGTGATGTACATGATGGATGAAGGTTTGTAATAGATTGGTTGACTGTCTGTCTCTGTCTCTCAGTAAGAAGAAGGATGGCAAGTTGCAGGAAAAAGAGCAATCTTCTGAAAGCCATTACAGGATTGTTTCACCAACATTCCAGTATAAGATGAGCCACCAGCGCGTTGGCAAGTGCATCATCATCAACAACAAGAACTTCGATGAAAAGACAGGTGAGTCTTCATCTCCATGTTATGCTATGTTGACCAATCAATACTGATTTAGCACACCCAGTAAAAACAGTTGTATTTATTGTTATTTGTAGTTTATTAGGGCAATAATATTAATAATAGTATTAAACAATGTTTTGTTATATATTATAGACCCAACTGTTTTTATAAGCTTCTACCTAATAGTTTTGATCTAATTCATTATTGGTAAATAGTTAAAAAAGAATATCCATATTTCTGTCATTTACATTGAGATAAACGTTTTTTTAATGAAAACATTGTTTTAATGACTATTAATTTGTGTAAATTATGATCTGTATGCGGGATAAATCAGATTTACTCATCTATATAATGATGTAATAGTAAAAAAACAACAACAAAACGTATAAAAATGCATTAGTATTCCAAAGTGAAGGGTCAAAAAAGATATTTAGAACAACATTAAACCTGTATATCTGTGGCTTATATTCACCATAGTCACTATGGATAGACACTAATGTGACTGCTGTTAAAAGTTTGATGAAAAATAGAACTTGAATGTTGAGTCATTTAAAGTTACTAGGTTGATGCTCTGTCTGCTTACTTTGTGATCTGTGTTTAAGGGATGAATGTACGCAATGGCACAGATCGCGATGCTGAAGAGCTGTCCAAGTGCTTTAAAAACTTGGGCTTTGAAGTTTTCATCTATGATGACCAGACCTGCAGGAACATGGAGCGGCTACTTAAAGAAGGTGAGTGGACAAAATATGTATCTATACCCCAGATCATCAAAATGCCACATCCAGTTTTTAAATTAGGCTTACATAACTCTGCTGGGAAATTTTATGAAACATATGAAATGAAAACATGCGAGTGTCATATATCAGTAAGAACCAGAAAGAAAAAAAAAATCTAAAAACATGTCATGGAACTTTTGTGGAATGTGGTTAGGCTGCCTGATTTCTGGAAGGTTGCATCATAACATGTTGTTTTGAATGTTGTTCTGTTCTAACAACAAGTGAACTACAGTACCTAGATGTCCACTGACTATATAGGCATCTGCTTTTTAACGCAATATAACCGCTTTCAGTCTATTTAAGACTCGACTTGTATAAGGCATTAAGTGTGTTGCTCAGCTAACTGCATCACAAGCATACATTATTAGCATGAAAATACACAAATATTGACTAATATTATCATTTTAATGGCACCAATAAAATGTATTTAGCTATGCTTTTCAATATTGAATTATGGTAAATGTTCAGTATAATCTTGGATTTTTTTTCACTTAGCTTGTTGCAATATATATCTTTTTTTTTTTGGTCTTGGGTATTAAGCAGTTAATCTTAGAACAAGATTTTTTGTAGATTTGTGTAATTATGTTTTTTAGTTGTGCTGACTTGATTTTGTCAAAGGTCACATTTATATTATTTAAGTCTCTCTACTACCCTCTACTGTTAGTGGCCTAAATTACTTGCGTGTTATTAAAAGTGTAAAGTGTTTGCAAACCCAGTTTTTATCCACAACTAAGATAATTCAAATTGGAAGTGTGAAAAAAGTTTTCTTTTTCTTCTCTCACATATTTTGTCTGTGCGTGTTTCAGTCTCAGAAGAGGACCACAGCGACAGCTCCTGCTTCGCCTGCATCTTGCTGAGCCACGGCGAGGAGGGCATGATTTACGGCACGGACGGAGCAATGCCCATCAAGAGCATGACCTCGTTCTTCAAAGGAGACATGTGCAAGAGCCTCGTGGGCAAGCCCAAGCTCTTTTTCATCCAGGTAAGAGGAGCAGGGCCACAGGAGGATTTGGGGAGGAGAGAGGAGGATGAGGAAGATGTGATGGAGGAGAAAATGGAGCACCTACATACAACGGTGTCTATTGTTTTAATGCTATTTCTGTCGCACCACACCCGGAGTTACCCTACCTTTTTTGAAGTGCATTTTAAGTGGATATTGACATGGTCGTGTGTTTTTACTGGCAGGCTTGTCGGGGTTCAGAGTTTGATGATGGTGTACAAACAGACTCAGGACCGCCCAATGACACGACAGATGCCAATCCAAGACACAAGATTCCGGTAGAGGCAGACTTCCTGTTTGCTTATTCAACTGTGCCAGGTATTTTCTTACTCTTACTTACAGAATGTGGAATGCAGGAAATTTAATCTCAAAGAGTCCCACGTAAAACACATCTTTTTTTTTTTTTTTGAGTTGTCCTCTAGAGCTGCATGCAATGAGCATACAGCATTCCTTATAGTCCAATTCATGACTCAAGTTCTTTTTTAACAAGTTTTTTAAGTGAGTCAAAAACATATAGCTTGACCAGTCTAGTCTCATTCATGAAGAGATGACTTTTATGATTCATTTAAAAAGAATCACAAACTCAATGTATATATTACTTATACATTACTGTTCAAAAGTTTAGGGTCAGTAAGCTTTTGTTTTTTTACAGAAATGAATACTTCTATTCAATAAGAACAGTAAAGTATGGAAGCTTATTTTCGCCACAGACCTTTCTTTTTTCTTTATATCTTACAATTCGGAGAATTCTGAGATTACATTTCACAATTCTGTCTTTTCCTCTGAATTCTGAGTTTATACTGTATCTCACAGTTCAGTTTTTTTCCCCCAGCATGGGATAAAGCCTTCTGCACACTGCACGATTTTAGCAATCCTATAAAATCATTACAAATCACACTGCACGACATGGATCTAATAAACTTGGGTATGACATGTATGCAGACCTAGTGACTCGTAGGCTAAAAGAGTAAACAAAAAGAGCATGACGAAGCACAGTTTGCCAGTTGTACTTTTTATGTTTGCTGAAAAAAAGAGGATCTGTGAAAGAGGAAGTTAAAAGAGATTGAGGTAAACAGTTTTAAGTTTTAGCGCCATGTCACGTTGATTAACATGGCATTTCATGTTGCATTTTTATTGGCTGGTCAGTAAACATAGGTTGTAGCATCAAACACACTGTGCGATGATCATGCAAAATTTCTGACACTGTCAGAAAATTATCACAGGCTATCTTTGGTCACAAGACCATGACAACGGCCGTCTTTTAACCTCTCTCACTGTACGACATAGGACCACTGTTGAGGAACCACGATCACAGAAATCGCCACGATTGTTTCACGATGCCAATCTTTCGTCAGGGACAGATGAAAATCGTGCAGTGTGTAGAAGGCTTAAAACAATCAAAAGATAATTGCCCTTTTTTTTTATCCCACAGTTCAGACTTTTTTGTGCAAATTTCAAATTTATATCTCACAATTCCTATTTGAAATAAATGCTGTTCTTTTAAAAACTTCTCTCCATTAAAGAAACCTCACAGTATCCACAAAAGTTTAAGCAGCACAACTGATTTTCCGACAGTAAAATGTCTCACTGAATAAAATCTTACACAACAATCTTCCTTTGTGCTACTTTTTTGTAATAATTATATACAATGCTATAATAACAGTTTTACAAGAAATCCAAATTACCTTTTTTCAGTTGGTATCTGATTAACAGTTTTTGTGTTGTTATATTGATTATTGTATCTGTCAGTTAGCAATTGAACTGCATAGTTTGGGCCCTATTGTTAATTTTTTCAATTAATATTGTTGTAATGCACAGTACCAAGTTAACAGTTTCACTAGGTGAAAGCAAAATGCAAGCAAAATGGACATTAAAACTGAAATACCCAGATGAATCAGATTTGAATCAATTTAAATCAAATCAAGAGGTTGTGAATCAGAAAACCTGTTTAGATATGCAGCCCTGAGTTAAAATATTGTGACATCATGGGACACACAGTTGTTCAGTAATTAGGGCTGCACGATAAATCGCATGCGATATTTAACGCGCATCTTGTCAGTAAAGCCATTCTGTAATCAGCGGTAAATCTCCATCACGTGCAGGCTTTCACATGGAGCAGCATTAACTACACAGAGCCGTTGTTCACCGACAAGCTGCGCAAAACATGCGCAAAATATGATCGTGGTTTTGTGCAGCTTGTCAGTGAACAACAGCTCTGTGTAGTTAATGCTGCTCCATGTGAAAGCCTGCACGTGATGGAGATTTACTGCTGATTAAAGAACCGGCTTTACTGACAAGATGCACGTTAAATATCGCATGCGATTTATCGTGCAGCCCTAACAGTAATGTAACATTCTTACACATTTGTTCTCACAGGTTACTACTCCTGGAGGAATCCGGGCCGAGGCTCCTGGTTTGTCCAGGCCCTCTGTAACGTTCTTAATGAGTTTGGCAAGCAACTTGAGATCATGCAGATTCTCACTCGGGTCAACTACATGGTGGCCACCAACTTCGAGTCCTGGTCAGAGGACCCCCGTTTTAGCGAGAAGAAACAGATACCTTGTGTGGTGTCCATGTTGACTAAAGAGCTCTACTTCAACTGATCTGAGCAGACCATCTTCACATGCTGTGCTCCGTCTGCCTTTTCACAGCACGCACATTTTCTTGCCAAGGACTTTATAGTGGCACACTTTTAATTTGTTATCTTTTAACAGTAAATAGTAACCAAATTGTTAACCTTTTTTGTCATTGATCCGCCATAAGGAGGGAAACCTCAGTCTAATACTTGAGCAAAATAATAAAATTTATTGACAATTGTGAGCGGTGCACATTTCAGGATGGCAGGCAGGAAAGACACATCAGGTGTACAAAGACTGACCACTGACTGACTGAACGACTGACTTCACTCGACCAAGCGGTCACAACATTCAGGGTTGATCCCAGCTGGAAGTTTGTGTGCGAACGCAATTTTTTTATGTTATGCTGGGCATATGGACTTCCTGGTCTTCCAGGAATGGTCTTCCTTTGTGCTACTTCCTGTTCAGATCCACTACTTTTTCAGTGAATGTTCTTTTTCAGAGTATTCCAGGGAATAGTGATGTCACTTTGTCCACTGGCAGTGTCAAATATCCATGTTGCTTTGCCAACTTTGAAAGTTCTCTGCCACTTTTACTTTACTAGATAAAACCTTTTATTGATCCTAATAAAAAATATTTGTAAAAAAATAAATAGCACTTGAAAAAAGACATCCAATACCACACAAAACCTTTGCTATTGTTCTGTTTTTATAGTACTAGCAACTCAAGCATAAATTCTAAGCATATACATGGCCATCTGTAGCATTTTAGTTTGGTTTGGTTTGGTTTTTCCAGAACGCTCTTCAGAGGAGGTCAAAGAAAGGGCATGAATGGAAATGGAGTGGCAAATAGTGAAGTAATGCTGACAGCTGCATGGTTTTAAAAGCTTTTCATTCATGCTGGTCGCTGGTTAGTTTGCGTTCACTGAAAAACTGAAATCAGATCAGCATTCATCCTGGGTATTTTGAGCACACTGTAGCTTCATGTAGTATTTACTGATGTTTTGTACTGAATCCGTCTGTAATCTACAGAGGCAGCTATTGTTTTACTGGTGACCATTTTAACCATTTATCACCCATCTGACCTAATGTGCTGTTTCAAACTTGATGGAAGGTTCTGATGCTTTCAGAGCTTGCTGTCTTTGGTTTCGTCCAACAGTTTTTCCTTTTCTTTCGGTTCTTTCTGTATTTTTCATTCTCATTGTTCATCCAGATCACACACTGAATCTGCCAGCCTGTGCACCATCTGACCGCCACAAATTAAAGGCCCTCTTTTTTTATGCATGGATTATTAGTGAAGTGCTCCAACTATACTGTAGGAAGTGCTAGCTCCACTTTTGAAATGGAACATTTTTATTTTTAATTTTATATTACATTGTTTTTTAAATTTAAATGCTTTACTGTGAATATAGGAATGTTAAATAGAAATAGTTTTTTTTTTGCACAAATGCCCTGAAAAATTTGTTTACATTGTGTTAACATTACATTGTATAAAGTGGGGCTGATTTTTGTTCAAATTACTTTAATTCAAATGAATGCCTTTGCAAGCCTTATTTTATTGTATTAAAAGACTTTATTGAAATCTGCCTTCTTTCATTAATATTTCAAAGTATTTACACACTACTGTTCAGAAGTATAGGTTCGTTAAGATTTTTAAATGTTTTTTAAATGACAATTTTATAACTTTTTTACTTGTAATTTATCCCTATGATGGCAAAGCTTTCAGCAGTTATCAGTAAATCCTTCAGAAATCATTATAATATGCTGATTTGATGCTGAAGGAACATTTCTTACTATTATCAATGTTGAAAACAGTTTTTTTTATGAAAACCGTGACACATTTTATTCAGGACTTGTGAACAGAATGTTAAAAAACAGCATTCTTTTTTTACATAAGAAAAATCTTGTGTAATATTATGAATATCTTTACGGTCACTTTTGATCAATTTAATGCATCCTTACTGAATAAATGAATTAGACCCCAACCCTCATTGGTTTCCATTACAAGAATGGGGCGGATTTCGAAGCATCGCAAATAAGCAGTGGTTTCCTGTTGGTCTCCTGGTTGTCGTGACCAGGACAGACAGCCTGGTAGAGTGAGTCTGTGAAGGTTCCTGTACAAAAACTGTACAGGGGCGTCATGGTGTCAGCCCCCAAGAAACAAACCAAACCTCCTTCTGAGCTGGAGAAGATGCCAATGCGCTGAAAAGTTCTCCCACTTACATGGGGGAGCTCATGGGGAATGCCATTGTGCCAGACCGTGTAGTTGCCATTGAAATATTCAATGCACCAGGACGTCGGGCCCCGGCCTAACCAGCAGTCCTCCTCTCGACCCTTCCTAGGGATGTTGGGGTATGTGAGCCCTAGTTCCCAGTATGTCTTACCAGTAACCTGCACCTCCCAGTAGTTGCGAACATCCGTGAAGCCCTTCCTGCTAATCACATTCAGGGTGGTGTCAAATCGAGAGGGGTTTTCAGAAACGTCCTGCCAGGTATCGGTGTAAGTGACTGAGTCACCCTCAGGGGAAATAATAAGCTTTGGGTGAGCAGAGTCAGGATCCAGAACAACTTCTTGGGCGTCTGAGAAATGGAAAGTGCCAAAGGCATCGTAAAATTAGAAACTATATTTAGAAACAAATTCCTTGTGAGAGATATGAGGAAACAATAGCATGTGTTAGGAATCATTGCAGGGATTTAGGAACATGCGTAGGCTGTACATACTAAAAATAAAGCGATAGAGTAATTTTCATGTAAAAAATGTGTAGACCCTCACAGCTTTGGAAGAGTTTCTTGGTGACAGGAACCTGAGAGCGTATGAACAGCAGCAGGTTGATGGTTAAGCCCAGCAGCTGTTCATTCTTAAACTCATCCATCTGCATTAACTCTGGATCTGTCTTCTTCAGAGTCTCTATTATCCTATAAACAAGGAAGAATACAGTATGTGAAAAAAAATACTAATGCCACACAAGCAGCAAGGACTGTTGTGCGGAAACTTCAGATCGCATGCTTGATTAAATGCTTTACTAAACCATTTTTCCCATCTCACAAATGAAAACATGCGTTGTCATAACACATTAACCACTTAAATAAGAATACAGGGTAAAATGTACCAGAAACCTTGGAGTGTTTCATACTTCAAATTTCTGTTCATATCATACATTTCCATCATGGAACAGAAACCAAATTCCCAAAACTGCAACACTACTTACCTTTCCTCCATCTCCGACATCTGCAAGTAAAAGAAATGGAGAAATCATGGGTGAAAAAGTGAGCTATTTGTAGAACATTTCCACACTGCAAATACGATTTCATAAAATTGTGCAGCTGCGTTAATTTTTCTATGCAAGGGATTTTCAAACTTAGGTATACAAAAAAATGGAAATAAATTATTTTACAAAATTATTTTCAAGGCTAATATACTGTAGTTAACATGCTTAAGAGAATATTTTATTTTTTGTTTTTTATTTTTTTACATTTTTATAAAATGTATATTGTTATTCTGATTTCTAACATTATGAAAAAATATACATAGTTTTGTGTGTGGGGGGGGGGGGATCAGTTCATCCATTGCTTCAATATAATGACAATACAAAAGCAAATTACTTAAGTATCTATTCAATATCATACTTAATATTTTATCAAACCATATAAATGGGTTTTATATCTGAAAATTATATACAGTACACACTGCCATCCAAAAGTTTGGGGTCTCTCTATGCTCACCAAGGCTGCATTTATTTGATCAAAAATACACATGATCCTTCAGAAAAAATATGCTGATTTGCTGCTCAATTAATATTTCTTATTATTGTCAATGTTGAAAATGGGCACGCTGCTTAATATTTTTGTGCAAACCATGTTTACATTTTTTTTTTTAGAATTTTTTGATGAATACAGAGAAATATTTCTCTGAAATAGAAATAAAAGTAAATAAACGTATTAATGTCTTTAAAAAAAAATTAAGCAACTTGGGGTTTGGTGCTCATGAAGACAAAATGGTTCAAACCTTCAAGCATTCTATTACTACACTGTTAAAAAATGTATGGTAAAAAACCGGCAGCTGTGGTTGCCGGAATTTTACCGTAAAAAATATGGTAGCAACGTTTTAGGTTTTACGGTTTTAACTTAAATTTCCAGTTAAATACCGTTATTTCATTAACTGATATAATGTTAATATCCCAACCTATTGAAGTACTGAAATCTGTTTTGTACCTTTGTAATACACTGACAACCACCTAATGCAGGTGGTGAAGAGAAAGTCAGCTTTTAAATAATAACATATATAGAAGGTGCACATTGTCATTCACACAAACACTAAACACCATCATGGTAACACACATGAAACTGAAATTATGCAATAAACATTAATTTAACATTAGGTGTAACACACAACCCTAATATACAAAACTGATAAGAAAAAACTAAGAAGAAACATAGTTATTTCAACAAAAAAACATCAAATTTGAAATGTAACGCAGGGAATTCTGGGAATGTCAATTTACCATTATTCACTGTAGATTATACAGTATTTTTCACTTCCAAAAACGGTATACTACCATAAAATTTATGTCCAATACATGTAATGTCCAATACAGTTTTTCACCGTATATAGTAGGGGAATTTACCGTTAACCATTTAACAGGTTTTTACTGTAGCATTTTTACAGTCTTTTACTGTTAAATTCACGGTCATTTTTTAACAGTTTACCTCAGCTATACTGTATTACCATCTGTAAACTACTACAGGACACTGTTCTGGTCTAAAAATGCACCTTTTCTTGAACCTGACGTTGATCTTTCTCCATCTGTGCAGACAGTTCAGTGAGCTGCTGATCGATTTCTCGCGTGAGGTGGTAGCACTTCTCAATACTGTCCTCAACAGTTCTCTCCGTGGCCTCTGTCTCAATATCCAACTGGCTCAGTGTAATTCTCAGATCCTCATCCAAAACTTTCTTCATGTCATCATATTTTTTCTTAATCTTCTCTTTTTGAGCTGCAGCCTTGCTCTGCGGAATAATAAAGCATACTTAATCAGATACATCAGGGTCATCTGCCATATTTTAAACAATGCATTTATTGTACTTTCAGACATTAACGCCATTTTCACCAACTTACATTGAAGTCAGATTGTTTTGACGACAGCTTCTTCATTCGGAAAGCCAGAATGTCTCTTTGTCTCTTCAGGTGCTCCTGATGTTTTGTTGGGGTGTCCTTGAATGCGATATTTCAAAGGTCAAAATCAAGTCAAAAATATATTTATCTGTCGCAAATGTCCATTATAACAAACAGAAATTCATTGAATCGCTACCTGAGTTTGTGACTTCATCATTGACTCAACTCTAGTACCAGTTCTTCGCTTAATTTGATTGCTTTGGTTTTCTTCTCTTGTTCTTCCAGTCTTATTCTCCACTAGCAAATGATTAGCCTAAGCCCCAAACTTTGAGCTTTATACTGTACGGTTAAGATGCCAAGGATGGAGGAGGGGTGACGGTCCATCTGTTGTTCCTGTGCCCTGGGAAGTATTCGAGTTGTACAACTAGGGTCCGTAAATCTGGCTGAAGGACTGAAGGAGCTGTACACGGCCTGCTGTTGTCGGAGTACATTGTGCTCAAAAAGAGAGAGGAAGCAGCACTTGTAGCCAAAGAAAGTCTCTATTTATATCACACTCTCACATGGAAGACTTTTAAAAGCTTTGTGTCGCAACACCTAATATTTGGATGTTTAAATCAAGGTGACCAGTGTAACAGTTGAGGAAAAACTTGACAGGGTTTTCATCTACAGACCTGTCTGCATGTGCCGCAACTGGGACAAATTCCAAATAGTTCAGAAACACTTATGGAGCAGGTAGCACCAATTATAGGCTTTAGCCATGACCCTGTTAGCCCTTGTAATGACTGATACAAATTCTATGAATGGCGTGCGAGTGGGAATGCTTGGATTGAGGCCTGTGCCAAACCACCTGCAGCTGCTGCCTGTCTTTCTACAGCCCTACCATTCCGACACATCATGGGCAGCTTCCTGTCACAGTGCCACTGAACAACAATTATTCAGCCTCAAGCCATTTGATGAACAGGCGTGCATAGGAACTGACGCAAGTCGGTGATGTCTCATTGATTGATACAGTGCATTTTAAACATGGCTGGAAATTAGGACAGGGGTTTTTACACAAAGCAGGTGGAAGGTTACCGCCTAGTTTCTTTGAAGCCGACTTGGGGAATGTAGCAGATTTGGTTTTCATGCTTGCATAAATAATGCAAATGTAACTGACACTTCTGTTCATAGGTGTGTGAAACTGATTATAGACTGACATCTTGATTATAACATGCATGTCATGCTGTCATTAAGCTGAAACCTTACAATGACTTTACAATTTTTTTTTTTTTACATGTGTGAACAGGTTTTCGAACGGTTCGCAATCGTATAGGAAAACTTGCGGAAAGTGGAGAACACTCCACAAATAATCCACGAAAAGTGCAAATGCAGACGCCTCTATGGTGTGTTTTGAACATTTTAAACATGCATATTTTAATGTCTCATTGCTTTTTTTCCATTTGCTGTACGTCTCGCATTTTCAAATGCAAAAACATGTAAACAGTACTAAGCAGCTTTTCTCGCAATATGCAGATTTCTGTGTGCATGTGAATGTAAATTGTGAGGAAATGTAAAAAAAATAAGCTTTTCGATGAGGTATTTCTTTCTTTTTTGCAGTAAATCAAATCAAAATATGTAATTTTCTCCAATCCAGTGTAATAGTGTTAAAGGACTTGTACTTTATGGAGTCATTTGGAAAGTGTGTAATATCTTCAATAAAACTTTATTTCAGTTCAATATTTATTAACATGTTTATTTCCCCAAAAAGTGAAACTCTATCCACCTTATTTTTCAATGCAGAAGCCATTTTCTGTGACTGTGCAAGACTTCCGGTTCATTTATTAATAACGAGAAGAATAACAACGTGCAGTAAAAGGTAATACTGTTTGCACTACAAACCAGTGTGTTCATAATTAAGATAATACATTAAAATAATATGGTAAGACACAACAATTTGCAATATAAAGCAGCAAAACAAGCTGTTCTGTACAGCTAAAAATAGCTGGAAATGGATGACACAGGAGCACAGAGCCATAAAATTCCAAAATGGCTGCGCCAACTCTTACAGGAAAAATAAGGTAGACAGCTCTATCAAAACATTGCTGTTTGTTTGAGATTCCCAACTAGCTCCACACATCAACTTGGGCTCAACCAATGGTGTGAGTTCAGGGCGGGGCTTTCTGTTTTTATAACCTATAAAAGATGGTGTGAGTTTAGTTCAGTGGCAGAAATGACTTCACCTTCAATGTCAAGCTGTAAGTCTGTGGCAATAGTGTATGTTATATCACAGAGATAATATAGTCTCTCATTAGTGAGTACAAAAAGTGGGTTTAAACTTAAGTACTTCTTGGAAAGCTTTTCTTGGTTGAGTACATACGTCTCAAATCACCGCCTTCCTTGTCACATCACTTCTAAGGGTTTTCACCTATACTTCCTCATACATTTTAACCACATTTTGTGTTCTTACAGACAGGGAACATCTATATCAGGTGCAGAAACTATATTTTTCAGTCAAATAATAATATTACAATCATACTTTTTTAATTAAAACAGAATGCTTTTTTTGGTATAATTTTGATTGCTGCATCAGAAAGGTAAAATGAAGGAAATTGTGCAGCCTGATTTACATTATGTATGACAGCATCAATGATAGCAAATTACATCTGAAGTCACCATTTAGTATATATTTATTAACATACCATTTAAGTAAATATTTCAAACAGAGCTACATTTAGGTCGGTTGTCAATGTGAGGAACTGTTTTTTTCTTGCTCGTGCTGTTCACAACACTATCTATTGTTCAGCTAACAGACAAGTATATTTTTTAAGATTGCTAATATTTTAAACAAATGTACATTCATTTGCAAAAATATATCATACTATGTGCACCCAGTATAATTGTACTATACCATTTGGCACTTAAAATCATTATGCTGAATATGCTGAAGTAACCACAGCTTATTCTGTTCTCAGGCTCACACTGATAGCATCCCATTACTCTTTGTATCTTTGACATTTTTATTCTTTTATGTGTGTACAGCACTTTGATAAACACTTGCTGTTTTTTTAAAAAGTGCTTTATAAATAAAATTTGACTTTGACTCACGACAACTGATATGTGGCTTTGTTTTAAATAAATGTTTTATCTCTGCATATAATAACGATGCATTTTACATGCATGGAGCCGAGGAACAAATGTGTTCTGGATACCTTTACAAATCTCCCCCGGAAAATCAGTTCAAGTCCCAGGTATGTTTCTTTGGAAGAGAAGAACAGGTTACTATACACAGGTTACTTTCTATTTCCTCATTGGAAAAAACAGGTTTGCCACCATTATTTTGACCATATTTCTCATTTCCATTACAATATAGCTCCATTAAAGCAAGCATGATGCAGGCAAAAAAAATAAATAAATAATAATATTTAAAGTCTCTATGAAATCAAAATAAAAGTTTTGTGGCTTTTAGTCCATGTCTATTAGTTCTGAAGCAATGTATACAGTATATTACAAGAGTAGCATATAGTAGTAAATATACAAATTTAAACTGAGCTTTATCAGCATGACTAAGCATTTAGTATATGTCCAAAGCATATAATATTCAAATATCAAAATAGACAATACAGAAAATAAATGTGAAGTAAATAAAGAGATACATGAGATCAAATTAACTTTTGGTGTTTATCTCATCACATTTATTTAGAAATTAATTTAAAATATTCGCTGAGCTGTAAATATTTCAATTCGATTAAATTAAAATATTGATTTCATTTTCATAAATTTTCACTTTTTGAGACTTTAAGCAGTAGCTTAATCATTCTGCTTTTAAAGTTAGTTATATATCATGGAAATGTAATTCTAGAAATCTTCTAGTTTTAATTTTCATTTGACCTAAACCTAACCCTAAACAAGTGATGCAGTTTTCCAGTAGTGTTAAATGTTTTCTGGTGTTTTCAGTGATGATGTGGATGGATGGCTCAGTGCCTTAGTCAAGGTAATGAAGGCCCAGAAATCACGATATGCCCTTCAGGTAAACATTAAAATATCTCTCTCTTCACTTGTATGCATTTATAAAATACCTGTCAAAGGTTCGGACACACCTACTGATTTTAATATTACCATTTCCTGAATAATGAATAACAAAATAAAATATTGCAATTATGCAGTGATAAAAATTGCTCAAAAGTTTTAATATTATTATTATTTTATATATTTTTTGTTTTGTGTAGAAATGTTGCATGTTGACAATTATTATTATATATTTATCTACAATGTATTACAAGCATTGCCATTTAGACATGCTTACATGCTTTACTTTTCCCACAGGACAACAGATTTAGATCAGCATCTGAACCTGTAAAGAGTTCAGAACCAAAGGTTGAGGATGAGCCTGATGAAAGACGGTCAGCACCTGCATTAATGCTAACTTACCCGTCACTGTACAGCCATTATGACTATCCTCGCAAGCTCAGCGAACCTCTACTACCAGTAGCGCTCAAGGTTTTACACATTTATACACGGTTTCTTTAATATACAGTGTGGACATAAATACTCTTACACTTCCTAAAAATATGCTTAAAAAAACCCTCAAACCTCTATCTGGCAGATTCCAGTTATTGAGGATGAAGATGATGAGGACGAGATTCAGGATGAATCTGCAGAGGACAGTGAATACATGTCTATGGCATCATTGTAAGTGTTTGAGAGCACTTTTCCCCTTAACTGGCCTAGTGGAATGTAAAATACTTTCTGTTAATAAAATACAATTTTAATGAATTAATTTTTCTGTGGTCTTTTCTTATTAGGCAAAGAGCTTTGGAAGAAGACCAAGAGGAGGCGTACACTACATGCATGCAGAAAAAGTAATTCTGAATTCTTGATTCACTGTTACGTACCTCATGCACTATTGTGTCAGTAGTGTGAGATACGATAAACTCTGCGTCTGTTGCCTTTTGACACATTGTAAGTTCCCTCCGTGCCTCAGATGCAGATAGATTTGATTCTTTGTTTATTTAAAGACTACAAAACAACTCTTATCTTAGAGTTGCTGAATAGTGTGTTTTGTTGTTTTGAAACTTCCATTCTTGCTTAGCAGTTCTGGTCACGGATTAAAGCAAAGTTTTGGCATGGTTTTAACATCTTGGCAGATGCAAATCATCTCTGAACAATTCACTGTTCCTCTGTGGATATATAGTTCATCTTATTTTTTGGTTGTCTTTTTCAGCACTTCCATTAATGGTCAAGAGTCCTCTGTGTGCAATGGTGCAGCCAACCAGGAAGAGGACAATGAAAATAAACGGTAAATTTTGACTTGAATGCATCTTTTGAAAAAGCTAGAAGTGCACTTTTCTGCTGAATGCACCTGAATGACGTCATCTCTTTTTTTTGTATTATGCATAAAATAGCAATATTTAGCATTAAAAATGTGGCATCTGTTTGAAATTTATCAATGCATATTTCTATTCTGCAGTGAATCGCACACACATGTTGAGAAGGACATCTGCGTTAGAAAAAATGATCTGAAAAACAGTCTGATCTTGACTCAGGCAGAGGGCAAACCATGGTACAACTCTCACTGATAATTAATTACAGTTATTACCGTTTAAAATATCCTGTACCCTATCCTGATAGAGAAAACATTAACATGAGTACAAATTAACAACTTACATTATATTATGTTATGTTTCTCATTGTTGCGTGTTCATCCTCGTTCTCTCCAGTGTCTCTGACTGTCGGAAGATTCAGGACTCGTGGCTCTTCCATAAGGGGGACCAGATCCTGGCCTTCAATGACCTGCTTATAGACACAGTTGAAGAGATACAGACATACGTAAGAAGACTAAGCAAGGATGAGGTAAGATGACGATTCACAGTAAAATAATGTTTTTTTCTCACTATATTCAGAGAGTTATAAATAATGCTACTGAAATTACCTGCAGGTAAAACTCACTATTCGGCGGCTCATAGGATCCCAGCCTCTGCACTCTGAACCCTGCCCATCATAATGAGGACAAGAAACTAATCTCTTGTGAATTCATCACCATCAAGATATTAGAAATGTGTCTGTGGTACATTAATCCTCATTCATTCAAGTCTAATCATACAGGTGGGAAACAAGGTGTAAATGAAGAACAGAAGAGCAGTCAGTTTATCTAAAGTAACTTGTCCTCTTTTTACTGTATATTAATCATGTAAATATGTAAAAGAGTGTGAATGTTAAATTCATTGACCTTAAAATGTCACTGAATAAAAATAAATAAGTAAGATTTAGACTGTATATATGTACATGAAACTATGAGTGGTAGTGGGAATATTAGTTCACATCTGTTAATGTGAAACACAAGAGTCAATTATTACTTTATAATAAGTATGAAGGTAAATTCACATTGAAAAATGCACAGTTCAAAACTGTTCATGTATTTTAACCTTTAAAGATGCAGTTTTTTTACAATGCTAACAGTATGAGGTACTTTATATACCGTGTATATACAAGTTTTCTGTTATTGTGTATTTTGTTTTGCAAAGCATTTACCCAATGATGTATTGTTCCTAGTCATTATGCATTGATTCAAATGTTTCAGTCACTCTTTAGATTGATGATTACTGAATAACGTGTAGCATACATAATGTATACATGTATTATACTGTAGAAAAGCATGTATTTGCACATTGTTCCAATGTGAAGTAGTATTAAACTTTTGAAACATTTTTTTGCAATTATTTTATGAATATTTTACAAATGTGCATACATTTTAAATATAATTAGATATTACTTTTACAGAAATGTACTAAAATTTGTAATTTCAATTTGTTATCATATGTTTTAAAAATAGTCGAATAGTCTAGATTTGACTATAGTCTTGTGCAGTTGGGAGATGGACAAATGGTTCACTGCATCTTCGTCAACACATACTGTTGAAACCCAAGGTACAACGCTTTGACATTTCTGATTTGAATTTCTGATCTGATTTGTCTCATGCATTTTGTACACATGTATGCATGGTATGAATTCATTTCAAGCTAAATCATCCTTAATCAGGGATGGGCAACTTTGATAGTGACGAGGGCCAGCATTTTGTCTCCTTTATACCAAGGGGCCAGATTACTAATCCACGTCCACACACCTTTTACACCGTCTTACTCAATTTCCTTTTTATTGAAGGAAATTCAAGTATAACTAATGTCATTTGTTTGACTAATGTCATTTTATTAAGTATAAAGCTGACGAGCAGTGCTCAAGTTTATTCAGTGAAATCCTAGCCTTTTGAAGTTTAATCGTCATATTAATCCATATAGCAATTCTTGTCTTTCTGTCCCCAAAGACCTCTTATAATTTAGACTTTTTGTACCATTTAAGAGTTTGCATGGCCTTAAATGTAAACAATTTAACTGAAGACGTTTTAAGGACCCCCGGAAACCCTAATAAGAACAGTCCAGTGCAAACATTTCTGTCATGCACTTGGCAAAAAGCTTTTGTTGACTATGAATTTTACCTTTGAAATTTGAGGCAAGTGCAACTCTGGCATCCCTGTTGTTTGTGAGCAGTGGTGTGATGGCGATTTAAATAAAATACAGATTTCCAAACAATCCAAACATATGGGTATCCCCTTGAACTTGGTAAAAAGATAATCTGTTTACCATCTTGACTTGACTTGGTTTTCATGGTCAGTTTTTCATTTATTATTTGCTAATGTTAATGAATGTTTACGTTAAAGTGCACATCCTACGCTGAAATTAATAGGGGAGCGGCTGGAAACTAGCGACCCCGCGGGCTGCCAGTTGCCCATCCCTGACCTTAATTAAACATCTGTCACACAGACATTTGGGTCAAAGAGACACATTGGTGAAACTCCCACAGTCATAAATAGACAATGAGCAGGTATGTTGGCACATGGCCATCTGTCTTAGGAAGAAAAAAAAATCAGGTTTGCTAATGTTAGAAACATTGCTTGTTGTTGTAAAGGGATTTATTTACCCTTTGCTCTCAGAGATACTGTGACCAGTTCAGGCCACTTATTCATTATCAACAGATTTAATTTATAGCTGAGCAATATCAAAATAATATCATCATATTGGGCCAAAAGTGAGTTAGGTCATACAAAACATGTTACACATGAGCTGCCATCTTCTGTGACCCATGAGCCAATCTATGTTTGTCCTACACAAGAGGAAACACTCATTTATACACACAAAAATACTAATGTTTTCACTCTCTTTTTGCTCATGAGAGACAGAACTGACAACAGAAATAAATCATGAAGATGACGACACAGTTGAATTGTCAGGCTTCATTTTTCTTATTATTAATTGATTGGGTAATATGTTAAATTAATTTACAAATAAATGCAAATTTGAAGCTTTTTTAATATGCTAAGTAATTATACATTTCATTTCACTGACTTGCACTAAAGCAAAGCCAATTGAATAATGTTTTTGACAATAACACTGCATTGGACACCTCAGTTGAAAGTGATAATGAGATGAACTGCGAAAGTTGCATTAATTTACTGATAGCTAAATTCATATCATTTGGAAAAAATAAATATACTGATTAAAGCAGATGACTACGGTGACGCATTGCTGCCACACACATATTTTTTTTCAGTCAAATGTAAACACAGTCGTTTAGCTCGCTCACATAATGTACCATATAGCCTATCTATAATAACGGGAAAACATGTCAGTTTTATGACATAATATGTTGTTATTATGAGAAAAAAATATGTCGTTTTAAGGAGAAAATATGTAGTTTTAAGGAGAAAAATAAGTAGTTTTAACGAGAAAATATGTCGTTTTAAGGAGAAAAAATATGTCGTTTTAACAAGAAAACATCTCGTTATTACCAGAAAAGATGCCGTTTTACCGAGAAAACATGTCGTTATTACGAGAAAATATGTAGTTTTAACGAGAAAGTATGTCGTTTTAAGGAGAAAAAATATGTCGTTTTAACAAGAAAACATCTCGTTATTACGAGAAAATATGTAGTTTTAACGAGAAAAGATGTCGTTAAAATGAGAAAAGATCTCGTTTTTACAACATAATTGAGTGGAAAAAATAATGTGTGTGGCAGCAATGCGTCACCGTAGATGACCACAAGACAATGATTTCAAAATAAAGTGTTAGAAGATATTAAGCAGACAGACTACTAATACTCTAATGACTGCTAGTTGACATGTAGTTGCAAAGTTACTTACTGTTAGTAGAATGTCTAAAGTGGACTACTAAAATAAAGTGTTACCAAATTTAACATAACTATTTTTTATTCTGAATGTATTACTCTAATTCAAATTCAGTATATTACTTTTGATTGTGCATTTTATACGGTATGCAGCTATTTATTATAAAGGTTTAGTCTTGGCTTATTCCAAATTTTGGAGTTCCAAATTGTCCTCAAATTCAGTTTCATTGTACAATGTATCTGTTTAAATAATTATCTGAATGTGTGCATTCTGTACAAAATGCAAGATGAAAAAAAATCAGGTGAGAAGTTTGCATGGATTTTTAGGTGTGGAACAAACAAAGTGCAACAGTGAAACGCATTCCCATTTATACTCGCACACCCTTTATCTACACTAATCAGTTTATCACACTAAAAATCTATAATATTGTTTATCACTATAAATTCTAGATTTTGTATTACTTTTATTCAAAGCATTAACTAAAATTACTGCATATAGGCTTATGATGCATATTAGATAATTAGTTAGTGTCCATTCAAATAGTTAAACATGTTGTGACATTCTTTTTCTATGACAATTATTTGTTACATTCTGTGTAGACTACCACACATTTACTTTACCCTTGGACACACAAAACCAAATGCAGTCAATGATAAAACCACCTAATAACTCCCAACCCCAACTCAACCTGCCAAGAATATGTTACACTTGGAAAAAAGCCAGGAAAAGGAAGGAAGGAAAGACAGTTACAGTATCACTTGAGTATTTACTGAAATCCGTCAGTCAAGATTTCCCCCTAAAATTCCCAACGAAGTAATTATTTTTTGGCACAGTAACTTAAGTCACCTCTTACATTCCTAAGGGGAACCAAGAGCTTCTAACTGCATAAACAACTATAACCAAATAAATGGTAAAGTGCCAGCTTGTGTATAAGACTATGAGTGTATATGTGTACATATTTCAGTCGCAGCTTACTTAATGTGCTTGAGAAGCTAAATTTCTATTTGTAGTATCGAGATTACCACAATACCACGACAACATGAAGACGTTTGTCTGGTAGTTTCCAGAAACAAATAACAGACACAGTCAAAGGGGAGGGAGCCTAAACCTGAGCTTCCATATAACCATAAACTCCTCCTTTTACCAGCATAATGCTCGGAAAGAGACAAAAGGCCTCTAGCTTCCTGCTAAACTGCCATCATAACATACACGTTGTGAGAGCTGAATAACTTTTTACGGTGACACAAGGTACGGCAATACTATTACAGAATATGGCTACTAATATGATTTTGCTTGTGATGCTTGTAATATGCAAAAAAATATTGCTGATACTATTCAAGTGAATTTAAAACTTTCATAAAGACATCATGCAATTTTATTATACAACATATTATTATATTATGGAGGGTTAATTTCCATTGCATTTTAATTGTTCTTGTTTTGACACTGCGTTTTTTTTTCTTTTTTACAAAATCATAAATCACTGTTGTTTACATCCGTTTATCAGATTTATCAGTGGCTTAGAGTAAAACAACTTAAACATTTCACATTTTTTTTTAGAATTAAAGCAACAACAGCAGGATGTCCAACAACAAAAAGAAACCAAGTAAGTCAAAAAATCTCTTTGGAAAATGAGATAATCAAGACAACTGTAAAACTCAAATTAAACTGTGTGGCATCAATGTGCTTAATGTTTTTCAATTATGTTTCAGCAGCAGCAACTTCAATATTTTACAATGAAACAGCGATGGTGGAGGAACTGTACACTGGTTACCTGATCAAGTCCCCTGCTCAACAAGCCCTGACTAAAAACACTGTATGCATCATATTGCAATTCAACCTAAAATCTAAATATCTGCAGTCTGTCAAAGACAGTTCCTCTGTTCGTGAAACTTAGCAGCTTTATCTGTTATAGCTGTCACAGAAATCATGGAAGCATCGTTTCTTTGTGCTCTCCAAGACGGGGGAAGAATCCTACCAGCTGACATATTATGCAAATAACGAAAGGAGAGACAAGCCTTTGGGAGAGATAGACCTTTCTAAGTATGGAAAAGACTGCCAAAGTAATAAATAAATAAATGAAGTATGTTCACACTATAATGAGAACGTCTTTCTGTTTTAAAGGATCAGCCTGCTGTTTATTGGCCCCGAGGCACATCAGAAGTGGGACTGGATCCAGAAAAACTTCAAATGTTCTCCATCCTCTGTGCTGTTCTTGAAGGTGGAAGACAACACACCAAAACACTCAAGAGACTATTTCCTCATTGGAAAAAACAGGTTTGCCACCATTATTTTGACCATATTTCTCATTGCCATCACTACACAGTTCCACAAAAGCCAGCATGACAGGCAAAATAAATTATTAAATAAATAATATTTAAAGGCTCCATGAAATCAAAATGAAAGTTTCTTGACTTTTAGTCCATGTCTATTAGTTCTGAAACCATATATATGTTAGCATATAGTAAATATACACATTAAAAATTGAGCCTTGAGAATCAACAAAGCTTTATCAGCATCATTAATTTAGTATATTGCCAAAGCATAATAAAAGAAAAAGACAGCGTAGGAACAATAAAAATAAAAATTAACTTTTTGTGGAGTCTTTAAGCAGTAACTTAATCATTCTGCTTTTTAAACTAGTTATATGTGCTGGAAATATAATTCTAGAAATCTTTTATTTTAAACTTTTATTTTTCATTTTAAAATAACTGAGTTTTTCCAGTAGTGTTAAATGTTTTCTGATGTTTTCAGTGATGATGTGGATGGTTGGCTCAATGCTTTAGTCAAGGTAATGAAGACCCAGAAATCAAGAAACACCCTTCAGGTAAACATTAAAATATATCTCTCTTCACTTGTATGCATTTATAAACTACCTGTCAAAGGTTTGGACACACCTACTGAATTTTTCATTTCCTGAAAAATAAAAACAAAAGGAAATATGGCAATTATGCAGTGTCCAAAAAATGTATTAATTGTTTTGTTTTGAAATGTACATGTTCTTTTATATTTATCTGCAACTTATTACAAGCATTTAGACATGCTTACATGCTTTACTTTTCCCACAGGACAACAGATTTAGATCAGCATCTGAACCTGTAAAGAGTTCAGAACCAAAGGTTGAGGATGAGCCTGATGAAAGACGGTCAGCACCTGCATTAATGCTAACTTACCCGTCACTGTACAGCCATTATGACTATCCTCGCAAGCTCAGCGAACCTCTACTACCAGTAGCGCTCAAGGTTTTACACATTTAAGCACACAGATTCATCAATACGCACTTAAATGCTCTTAAACTTCCTATTGAAAAAAACAAAAACCTCAAACCTCTATCTGGCAGATTCCAGTTATTGAGGATGAAGATGATGAGGACGAGATTCAGGATGAATCTGCAGAGGACAGTGAATACATGTCCATGGCATCATTGTAAGTGTTTGAGAGCACTTTTCCCCTTAACTGGCCTAGTGGAATGTAAAATGTACTCTGTTAATAAAAAAACAACTTTTTCTGTGGTCTTTTCTGATTAGGCAAAGAGCTTTGGAAGTTGACCAACAGGAGGGGTACACTACATGCATGCAGAAAAAGTAATTTTGAATTCTTAATTCTCTATTGTGTCAGTAGTGTGAGATACGATAAACTCAGTGTTTGTGCCGTTTAACACATTGTAATGGGTTCACAAAGTTCATTATTTTTGATTATTTGTTGGTTGTCTTTTTCAGCACTTCCATGAATGGTCATGAGTCCTCTGTGTGCAATGGTGCAATCTACCAGGATGAGGATGATGAATGCAAATGGTAAATTTTGACTTGAATGCATCTTTTGAAAAAGCTAGAACATTTTTCTGCTGAATGCACCTGAATGATGTCGCCTCTTAACTTTCTTATTAGTGTATTATGAGCTATATATATATATTAGAGATATATTTAGCATGAAAATTGTGGCATCTGTTTGAATTTTATCAATGCATATTTCTATTCTGCAGTGAAACGTGCACACATGTTGAGGAGATCTGCGTTAGAAAAAATGATCTGAAAAACAGTCTGATCTTGACTCAAGCAGAGGGCAAACCATGGTACAACTCTCACTGATAATTAATTACAGTTACATTTTAAAATGAGCCCTATCCTGATAGAGAAAACATTAACATGAGTACAAATGAAAAACTTACAATATGTTTCTCATTGTGCATTCATCCTTTTCCTCTCCAGTGTCTCTGACTGTCGGAAGATTCAGGACTCGTGGCTCTTCCATAAGGGGGACCAGATCCTGGCCTTCAATGACCTGCTTATAGACACAGTAGAAGAGATACAGACATACGTAAGAAGACTAAGCAAGGATGAGGTAAGATGACGATTCACAGTAAAATAATGTTTTTTTCTCACTATATTCAGAGAGCTATAAATAACGCTACTGAAATTACCTGCAGGTAAAACTCACTATTCGGCGGCTCATAGGATCCCAGCCTCTGCACTCTGAACCCTGCCCATCATAATGAGGACAAGAAACTAATCTCTTGTGAAGTCATCACCATCAAGATATTAGAAATGCGTCTGTGGTACATTAAAACTAATTCATTCATGTCTAATAATACAGCTGGGAAACAAGGTGTAAATGAAGAACAGAAGAGCATTCAGTTTATCTAAAGTAACTTGTCCACTTTTGATTGTACATTAATCATGTAAATGTGTAAAACAATGTGAATGTTAGATTCTCTGACCTTGAAATGCCACTGGGTGAAAGAAATCAGTAACATTTAGATTGTATATGTACATAAAACTATGTGAGTGGTAGTGGGTTTATTAGTTCACATCTGTTAATGTGAAGAACCACAGTCAAGTATTACTTTATAATAAGTATGAAGGTAAATTCACATTGAAAAATGCACAATTCAAAACTGTTCATGTATTTTAACCTCTTTAAAGACGCACTTTTTTTTTACAATGCTAACAGTATGAGGTACTTTATATACCGTGTATATACAAGTTTTCTGTAATTGTGTATTTTGTTTTGCAAAGCATTTACCCAATGATGTATTGTTCCTAGTCATTATGCATTGATTCAAATGTTTCAGTCACTCTTTAGATTGATGATTACTGAATAATATGTAGCCTATGTAATACATACATGAATTATGCCGTTAGCATAATTCAGCATAAAAGCATGTATTTGCACTATTGCACAAGAATTATTAAACTTTTGAAACATTTTTTGCAATCATTTTATAAAATGTTTAATATAATTAGATATTACTTTTACATAAATGTCTAGAATCTATTTTCAAACAGTCTCTGAAACATACAGTACATTAAAACATATGGTTAACTGCTTTATTTGACATCTTATATGGTCGTCCACACAGACTGTTGGATCCCAAGATAAAGCTTTGGCATTTCTTACTTGAAAACATGTCTCATGCATTTCATACAAGTGCATACAAATAAGCTGAATCATCAAGAGAACCAAAAAAACAGGGGAATCAAGAGTACATGTGCATGGAAAATAAATATGCTACAAAAGCATAAAAAACTGCATAAAAAAACTAGAATCCAAGAAATTGGAAATGGTGTATAAGTCTGTGAGTGTATATGTGTACATAATTCAGTCACAGCTTACAGTATGTGCTTCAGAAGCTAAAATTATTTTTGTAGTATGATGTTTTCCACAATAACACAATGACATGAACACGTTTGTCTGGTAAGTTCTCCAAAGGAATGACAACGTGAAAGGGGAGGAACTTAAACATGAGCTCACATAAAATCAGAAACAACTCCTTTTACCAGCATAACAATCTGGAAAAGACAAAGGACCTTTAGTTTCCTCCTAAACTGCCATCATAACATACACGTTGTGAGAACTTTTCAGAAGACTGAGATTTTACTGCGACACAAGGTAAACCAATAATAATATAGAATATGGCTACTGATATGATGATTCTGCTTTGTGATGCTTGTAACATGTAGAGAAATAATGGTAATACTATTAATCTGAGAAAATAAATGAGTTTAAACTATGTATTTTTGGAGAAAAAACAATGTAATACTATTATATAACATATTATACATTTGAAATGTGGCAGAGGGTTAATTTCCATTGCATTGTAATTAGTCTTGTGCTGCTGACAGTGACACTGCACTGAATATTATTTTACAAAATCATACTTCGGTGTTGTTTACTTCTGTTTATCAGATATACAGTATATCAGTGGCTTACAGTAAAAAAAAAAGTAAACATTTCACATCTATTTTAGAACTAAAGCAAACAACATCAGGATGTCCAACAACAAGAAATCTCGTAAGTCTAAAACATCTTAGGAAAAATGGGATAATCAAGGAACTTAAACACTAAATGGAATTGTGCAGCATTTAATGCTGATCAGTTTTAATTATGTTTCTGCAGCAACAACTGCAAAATTTTACAGTGAACCAGCAGTGGAGGAATTGTACACTGGATACCTGGTCAAGTCCCCCCCTCTAACAGCCCTAACTAAAAACACTGTAGGTTTCATATTGCAATTCAACCTGAAACTGAAATTTCTGAAGTCTGCAAAGACAGTTCCTCGGTTTATGAAACATATCTGTTACAGAAATCATGGAAGAATCGTTTCTTTGTGCTCTCCAAGATCGGTGAGGACACCTACCAGCTGACATATCATGTAAACGAAAGGAGAGGCAAACCTTTGGGAGCGATAGACATTTCTAAGTAAGGAAAAGACTGTCACATAAATAAATACATAAAGTATTTTCATACTGCAATAAGAACATCTTCCTGTTTTAAAGGATCAGCTTGCTGTTCACTAGCCCTGAGACACATCAGAAGTGGGACTGGGTCAAGAAACAATCAAAGGGCTCTCCTTCCTCTGTGCTGTTCTTGAAGGTGGAAGACGTGACACTAAAACAATCTAGAGAATATTTCCTCATTGGAAAAGACAGGTTTGCCAGCATTATTTTAACCATTATCTCCAATTGCCATCACAACATAGTTCCATGAAAGAAGTGTTAAATGTTTTCTGGTGTTTTCAGTGCCGATGTGGATGGTTGGCTCAATGCATTTTACAAGGCAATGAAGATCCAGAAATCACAAAATAAACTGCCACACACAGACGATACTCAGGTAAACAAACCTTCTCTCTCCCTCTCTGTCTTTACATAGATGCTTATATAAACTCTCAGTCATGTTTGAGCACACCTACTGATACTTGCTACCATTTCCTACATTTGAGAATAATAATAAAAAAAATAATGGCAACTATGCAGTAACCAAAAAAGTATTATTTTTGATCAGAAGGTTTTAGCATCATAAGAAACCAAAAATTCAGTCAAGTGTACCAAAACTTTTGAGAGGTTGTGAATGCTCACATGCTTTACCTTTTTCCACAGGACAAGAGATCTAGAGCAATGACTCTACCTATGAACTATTCAGAACCAAACGGTGAAGATCAGCCCGATGACAGATGGTCAGCATTTGAAATAACTTCTCTGCCACAATACAATCATTATGACTACCCTCGCAAGCTCAGCGAACCTCCAATACCAGTAACATGCAACGTTTTACACATTTAAACAGTTTCTTTCACATATGCATATGATAAAAATACACGAATAAAACTCAAACCTCTATCTGGCAGATTTCAGTTATTGAGGAAAAAGATGAGATGGACGGGAAGCAGGATGAACCTCCAGAGGACAACAGTGAATACATGTCCATGGGATCAGTGTAAGTGTTTGAGAGAACTTTTCCCTTAACTGGCCTTGTGGAATACACTCTGTTGATAAAATGCAACTTTCAGAGACACAATTCAATTTAAGTGTTCTGTGATCTTTTCTGATTAGGCAAAGGGTGAAAGATGATCAACAGGAGGATGACATGGCATGCAAAGAGAAAAAGTAATTTTGAAGTCTTTGATTCACTGTTATTTACCACGAGATCACACTATTGTGTCAGATATGCAAGATACGATAAATATATGAATTATCATCAGTATGTTATTGTTTGCCACATTTTAATTTTTTCAAATCAGTTCATTCCGCTTCACGCCCCAGATGCAACATATATATATATATATTTAAAGACTACAAAACAACACTGTTTCTTAGCGTCAATTAGCAGTCTATCTTGCTGTTTAGAGAGTTCCAACCTTTCTAGTCTTGCTCAACAGGTCTGGTTTTGGCTGATTTATAAAATGAAAGCTAACACTTAGCAAGGTTTTAGCATACCTGAGAGATGCAGTCATCACAACGTTTAAACAAGAATGTGCTCTATGGTGGTTTGACCCTTGCTCAATCAGATTTTTTTGTTTCCCTCAGTGAAGTTCACAGGCATTCTAATCAGTCTCTCGTTGACTTCACTGAAAACTGTGCCTCTACCGAGTCAGACAACAGGTGATTTTTATAATTTCAAACAGGGCTGTAACCACCATATTCAGATTAGCTGGTGACCAATATAGGTTTTTTTTAGCGTCTGACACTTTAATGATTTAATTATTATTAGTGGTCTGCACTAATCTTAAATATGTGGTTACATCCTTAATTTCAGTATACTGGAAATAGCATTAGCAGGGTGCTTCTGCTTTAGAGAAAACAACTATTGAGTGTATCAATGTGTCAGTTGTTGAGTAATATTCTGTCCTTTTCTAATTAAAATCCTCAGATTTATTTAACACTGTGGTAATGACACATTGACATGTGGCATTTGTATTTTTCTGCTTTGTAGTGAAATGCAAACACATGTTGAGAAGGAGCTCTGCGGTAGTCAAAATGATCTGACAAACAGTCTGATCTTGACACAAGAAGGCGACAAACCATGGTACAACGCTACAATAGATAATTAATGACATAGTCTGTTCTAGAATCAATGGTAATACGAGTAGAAATGAACTACTTACCATGTATTATATTTAATCTCTCATTATCATCTTCTCCAGTATGTCTGAGTGTCATCAGATTCAGGATTTAAGGGGGAATCAGACCCTGCCCCCAGACACAGTACAAGAGATTCAGAAATGCATAAAAAAACTAAGCAAGGATGAGGTAAGATGATAATTCACAGTAAAGAAATTGTCCTTATTTCCATCACTGTAATCAGAGACCTATAAATAAAGTTACTGAAATTACCTGCAGGTAAAACTCCTAATTCGGCGGCTTCCAGACCTCACTCTGAACACTGCCCATCACACTGAGGACACAAAACAAAGTCTAATGCAAAATCTCTCATCACTATTGAAATAATAGAAATGTTGTACACATGTCTCATTTAAGGGTCAGAGGGTCTATGGGACATTAAAGTTCATTTATTTACTGATACAGGTGGAAAATAAGGCGTTACTGAGTAACAGAAGATGCAATCTGATTATCTAAAGTACCTTATCCTCTTTTGCCTGTACAGTAATAATGTAAATATGTAAAAAAAAAAAAAGATGTCTTACGTACATGAAATTACATAAGTGCCCTAAAAGTAGAATATTTAAAATACATTTATTTCATATTAAAAGTAGTTTAAATCTATTCACATACTTACTGACATAGCGCTCGAGACTTGCTGATATAAAAGAAATTATCATTAAACTTTAATTTGGAGTACTACTTTCTTAATATTAAGCCTAAAAATGTGTTTTAATGCCACTATTGATGAATAATATCAGTCTTTAAATGCAAGATATTTAAGGTGTACCTGAAGTATACTTGCAGTTGTTCCACTTTAGCACAATTAAATATACTTCAGTATATCTTTAGTTGGACTTCAGCACTACTTCTGCACAATTAAAGTGCATTAAGTACAAAATTAGTTGTTACAATTTAGCAGACTTTAAGTATACCAGTTTAGTATACCAAAAACTGCAGGGTATTTTTATTAAGTATTTGTAGTATACTTAGCATGAAATAAATGTATTTCAAATACATTTTAGTATATTTATTTTTCACTAGGGTGGTAGTGGGTACTGTATATATTTGTTTGTTTGAAGAACAACTGTCAAGTAATTCTTAAAAACTAGGATGAGCGTTAATCCACAGTGAAAAACAGTAGTTAGCCCATTTTATATTTAGATGAATTATGTTTTAGAAAAGCATGTATCTTGCACATTGTTACACTGTGAAGTGAAGTGTTATTAAACTTCCCATTTAACAGTTTATGCTCAATTAAAGTGCATTAAGTACAAAATTAGTTGTTACAATTTAGCAGACTTTAAGTATACCAGTTTAGTATACCAAAAACTGCAGGGTATTTTTATTAAGTATTTGTAGTATACTTAGCATGAAATAAATGTATTTCAAATACATTTTAGTATATTTATTTTTCACTAGGGTGGTAGTGGGTACTGTATATATTTGTTTGTTTGAAGAACAACTGTCAAGTAATTCTTAAAAACTAGGATGAGCGTTAATCCACAGTGAAAAACAGTAGTTAGCCCATTTTATATTTAAATGAATTATGTTTTAGAAAAGCATGTATCTTGCACATTGTTACACTGTGAAGTGAAGTGTTATTAAACTTCCCATTTAACAGTTTATGCCTTTTTTTTATTTGCTGTGTGCATGCGATAACAAATCTGTGCATAAAAATTATATTAGCAGTTTATTTCTTAAAAAGCGCAACAACCTTTAGTGTTTTTTTAAACACACATTAAACTCTCTTGAATAAAATACAACTAATCATTCAAATTCATTGGTTATACCTCAGAACTCCCTCTATTGTTTAAACGGACTGTGTACAATCAAATTCATTTCACAAACTCATGATGAATAAATGAACACATATGTTGTTGTTCTCTGTAAGATGTTGTTGTTTTCTGTCTCTACTCTGTAAGTTTTCTTTTTTAATAAGTTTAGAATTTAGAACCTATTCATCTAACCAGAAACTCCACCTACCCTTTCTATAACAGCCAAAAACAAAGACCTGTAGCTTTCTCCAAACAATCACATTGGCTCTGAATGAAACCAGATTTTCTGTATTCTTTAAAAAACACAAGACAACCGATTTTTCAACGTGAACAATAAGATGTTGACCAGAAACTTCTCTTCCCATCAGGGCCAAGAACAAAAAATGTCTAGCTCTGCACTATTATCATGAAATGATCATAGAGGACACCTATGGAAGGTGAAATGTAGTACATGTAGGTCAGGGATGAGCAACTTCAATCATGTAGGGCCACTGTCCTGCAGAGTTTAGTTCAATTCCCAATCAAACACACATCTGCCTATTTTTTTAAGAAATCCTTAAGACTTGGGTTAGATTGTTTTAGTTGAATCCAAATGTTCTCCTATCATTCATCGATCTCAAATATGGATTGTCATTTAAAATGTAAACATGTACGTAGCAACCGCACGCTCTAACGTAAACCTAGAAAAATTTCCACTATTAGTCGCATATCCAAGTGTTTGTGAAGAGTGTGGAAGTTATAAGCGACCTTACTGCAAAAGCCAGAAAACACTAGTTTATTAACAGATCATTTAAATATCTCCTTGCTATTTTTTCCGATATATACATTACTTTTGCCGGTGCTTTGCGGCAAGCTTTATGCGTGCACTTGAGCGCGGAATAGACTATTGAAGGCTCTTTATGGTTTAGTTGCTCCCTCGATAATTAAATTAATATAAAAGTGTGATTAGTTGACTACAATGGCTTAAATGAATGACTATTAGTTGACAAGAAAAAAATTTGTCTGAATCCTAAAACTGAACACACATTTAACTTCCTGGGCGAACCAAGGTATAGGAAAACAAATAGGGCTGTTGTTAGAAACCAATTAATAATGGGGTTGACACTGAAAAGTAACTGAACAGGATGCAAGCAGTCCAGAGACACCGTATTTTTAAGTACTCAAAGTCTTTGCTTAGATGGGCACACTGTATCTGTGAAAGGTTTTATAGTGCGTGATGGACAATAGCACTTTAAGTAGAGAAATTAATATATATGAAAGTTACATGAACAGTTAACAAAGAATTGGTGTTTTTCTATTAAGGACATGTCACTGACGTTCAGTAAGACAACACTTGAATTTCATATATACTGCATATTGCAAAGAAGCAACAGCATCCAAACTAACAGCAAACATGATTCAGATGTGTCTAGAATCTATTGAAAATGAACTATAAATGTATTCTATACTATATCTGTAACTTTTTATTCAGGACATCAGATGCATTTAACATGCATGTATAAATGTCTAATTTAGAGAAAATTTAAAGTTGTACTATTTATTTATCTATGAGATTTCTTGCCTTTATTTGTATCTGACATGCTAATGGTCTGCGGAAAACTTTTCTATCGCAGATGACAGGTTACTTCCTTATTGGAGAAAGCAGGTTAGACATGATTATTCTGATTCCATTCAAGACACTTTACTGGAAGGCTAAAAAAAATGCATTATGCAATATTTACAAAAGCTTAAATAATCAAGTTTTATATAAAGTCCATATTTTTGCAGTGAGATTAAATTTATACAGCTGCTGATGCATTTAGGATAACAAGAACTACTGTATGATACACATGAGTAATTTGATATTATCATGGGCTAATCTATCATTTCATGTTAAAGTTACCCCTCCTGAAGATGATTTACTAGCAAAGCAGTATTTTCTTTCCATACTATGGAACGGTTTCAAATGCATTTCAGTGCCTTTCACAAAGATCCGAGGAATCATGGGCTAAAAATTACTTCTAAATATAGCACCTACTTCCTGCATGATATAAAAACAGCTTACTTTAAGTCAACCAATTTTTCATTTATCCATAGAAACTGAAGTTAGGAAAATACACAAATCTTGACAAATAATGTACTGCTAATGCTAATACATTTTCAGTATTCGTTTTACATTTAGTTGCATTTGGACAGCTCATATAAATGAAAAAAAGATTCTGGCCAGTGACACTTATAACATTCTAAATTCTAAAGATCAAATGAACAATAGATACTTGAAAAAATATAATCAGGTATATTATAAAACATCACAGAAGTTTAGGTTCAGTAAGATTTGTTTTTAAAAAATAAATGAATAATGTTATTCAGCAAGGATGATAAAGAAACAATAAGACCGTAATAATCAAGTTTTATATAAAGTCCATATTTTTGCAGTGAGATTAAATTTATACAGCTGCTGATGCATTTAGGATAACAAGAACTACTGTATGATACACATGAGTAATTTGATATTATCATGGGCTAATCTATCATTTCATGTTAAAGTTACCCCTCCTGAAGATGATTTACTAGCAAAGCAGTATTTTCTTTCCATACTATGGAACGGTTTCAAATGCATTTCAGTGCCTTTCACAAAGATCCGAGGAATCATGGGCTAAAAATTACTTCTAAATATAGCACCTACTTCCTGCATGATATAAAAACAGCTTACTTTAAGTCAACCAATTTTTCATTTATCCATAGAAACTGAAGTTAGGAAAATACACAAATCTTGACAAATAATGTACTGCTAATGCTAATACATTTTCAGTATTCGTTTTACATTTAGTTGCATTTGGACAGCTCATATAAATGAAAAAAAGATTCTGGCCAGTGACACTTATAACATTCTAAATTCTAAAGATCAAATGAACAATAGATACTTAAAAAAAATATAATCAGGTATATTATAAAACATCACAGAAGTTTAGGTTCAGTAAGATTTGTTTTAAAAAAAGAAATGAATAATGTTATTCAGCAAGGATGATAAAGAAACAATAAGACCGTATGATTTTACAAAACCTTAGATTCATTTTCTATTTATCAAAGAATCCTGAAAAATAACAGTTTCCACAAATACACTCAACAAACTTATAGACGCAACACTTTTGTTTTTGCCCCCATTTTTCATGAGCTGAACTCAAAGATCTAAGACTTTTTCTATGTTCACAAAAGGTCTATTTCTCTCAAATATTGTTCACAAATCTGTCTAAATCTGTGTTAGTGAGCACTTCTCCTTTACTGTGATAATCCATCCACCTCACAGATGTGGCATATCAAGATGCTGATTAGACAGCATGATTATTGCACAGGTGTGCCTTAGGCTGGCCACAATAAAAGGCCACTCTAAAATCTGCAGTTTTATCACACAGCACAATGCCACAGATGTCGCAAGTTTTGAGGGAGTGTGCAATTGGCATGCTGACTGCAGGAATGTCCAACAGAGCTGTTGCCCAGAATGTGTCTGTGAAGTTTCAGCTCAAAATACTCCACAGATCATTTATTATATCAATTTGAAAATGCCTATTTTGCGTGGAAGCAGAAACACGCTGTTTTTCGGGCCTGTGTCTTAAAATGCAAATGAGCTGCTGCTCCCCGCCCCCTTTTCCAGAATAGAGCTGCGCCATTACAGCTCGTACCTGCTAAAAGCATCTGTTTTGGTTCTGATTATCATGTTTATGTTACGCTGAAATCATGCGTTTTAAACCATATGAGTTTAAACTTCTGATATACGTTTTTCACACATCCGAAGCACACGGACAGAAAGCGGCTGTCACAGCATGTGAGTACTAAACTAAGTTCTCATTCACACACAAGTTTACATTAAAAACACTCATGAGTTACAAAAAAACAGTCGGTTATGTCTGTGAAGGTAAACAGCAGGGAAATAAACAGCATGTTTATTTTAGATCTGTGTGGCAGCAGCA
>NW_015505205.1:1296496-1322681 GCF_001515645.1 Sinocyclocheilus grahami | reverse complement strand
GGAAATAAATCGCATGTTTATTTTAGATCTGTGTGGCAGCAGCAATATACAGTAAATTAATCAATAAATACACTGCTCTGTTGTCTGCTCTGAGGCTGGGACTCTAAATAGTGTTCTGTGCTCATCTGTGCAGTCAAAGACAGAACAGTTAGCATGTTTTGCTCACTTTCGCAATGGGATTAGAGCTGGTACACCGTTGTCACTTGCGAAAACACAACGATGGGGGTGTACATTTACAGATTAAGGGGCGGTAATATTACAATGAGATCCCTTTGCCATGACAACAAGGGCGCAAAATCAGAAGCGCTCTTTTTCTCAGACGCTTGCAGAAAAAGGCTTACCAAAACAAAGTTACTGGGTTAATCTTTTTCACGTTTCCTTGGTTGGTAGATGCACCGGGGACCTGATTATAGCACTTCAAACCTGGAAAAGTCAGACTTTCATGATATGTCACTTTTAAGACTGAAAATTCAGCTTTGCCATCACATGAATAATCACATTTAAATAATAATAATAATAATGAAATAGAAAACAGTTCATTTAAATTGTAATAATATTCTACAATGTTACTGTGTTTACTCTATTTTGACCAAATACATGCAGTCTTAGTGAGCATAAGAGATTAATCCCTTTGCCATGACAACAAGGGCGCAAAATCAGAAGCGCTCTTTTTCTCAGACGCTTGCAGAAAAAGGCTTACCAAAACAAAGTTACTGGGTTAATCTTTTTCACGTTTCCTTGGTTGGTAGATGCACCGGGGACCTGATTATAGCACTTCAAACCTGGAAAAGTCAGACTTTCATGATATGTCACTTTTAAGACTGAAAATTCAGCTTTGCCATCACATGAATAATCACATTTAAAAAATAATAATAATAATGAAATAGAAAACAGTTCATTTAAATTGTAATAATATTCTACAATGTTACTGTGTTTACTCTATTTTGACCAAATACATGCAGTCTTAGTGAGCATAAGAGATTTCTTTCAAAAACATTAAAAATCATACCAATCATAAACTTTTGAATGGTAGTGTATGTAACTCTGGATTAATGAAAAACGCACATGCTTAGATTAATGCAAAAAGGTGTTTCCTCATTCTTAGGCATTGCTCCTGTCAGTGATGTCAGAATATTTTTAGAAATCACCCCTTGCACTAAGATACCAACTGTCCACTAGCACATGAAATTTTTATCACTCAACATTCTCACTATTACCAGTCATTTCTTTCACATATTTTCCTCCTGCATATTCTCATTTACAGTATATCATACTAATTATATTATACCCATAATTACACTTTCATTGTAAAAAATGTCATGTCTACCCTGTTGTTGTTTTTTTGATCGCTTTACAACCCACTGCATTGTTATTCGAGTCATGCCTGGCTAGTCTTAACTGATTGAGCTGATCACCCTTGCCTTACATGTAGGGACTTTGCATTTTTAGCTTTTTAGCATACCAGAGGAGTGCTGTCATCTTTCGCTTCATGACTGACTTCTAGTGTTTGTTTTTCTCTTATGGAGAAAAGCTAGCAGAGAGCTCACATCACCTGTTATAGGCCTCCATGTGTCTAATAGGTCTCTCTAGTGGTGATTTATATAACTGCACTGAGTTGTTGGAAAGGAGTTACTTTCTTTTGCTGTCAGTAAAGAAATGTGTAGTTTAAATAGAATAATAAAATATTTATTATAAGATTTGTTACACATCTAACATTTCCTATCTCATTAACAGTACATGTATACACTGTTGTATGACAACACCTTTGTCACTTTTGCAAATGCACTGCAGGAATGTATTGGCATTTTTAGATCTTAGTTAAACGCATTCGGTGTTAAACACATTCCCAGAAAAACACACTCAAATAAAACAAACATGCAATCGACCCATGCACACTGTACTTTTTAGGTAGAGTGATCAATTAATCTTTGATTTATTGTCCTACTGCAAGCTGTTTCTTATGGTTTACTTATAAGATTTTTTTTTTTAGTGTGACGTGACATGTGGCCAAGTATGGTGACCCATACTCGGAATTAGTGCTCTGCAATTTTCCCATCCAAAGTGCACACACACAGCAGTGAACACACACACTGTGAACACACACCCGGAGCAGTGGGTGTGTAAAACCAATGCACTAATTATCACTCATCTAAGACCCTTGATGAATCTCAGTTGTCTCAATAATCTAATGTCTATGAGGATAGTATAATGGACTATTGCTTACCCTTTTAAATATACTCTCATCTACAAATATTAACTGGCCTTAAAATGTACTCAAAGTTACAATAATTACTTGAGCCAGTGATATTATTAATTTACATAGCATATTATCAGAAATTATGAAACAGGTCATACATGCACCTTTCACACGGAAGTGCAAATGTGGTGGAATCTTTGTGTAAATAACCACAGACATCTAAGACATCAAGGAAAAGAATCAACATGCATCACTTTTATCATGTCTGTAAATCATTGCCAGTAAGGACCTGGTCGTTTCGGTGACCAAATTTTCCGTAAACCTAAAATATGTTTTCAACAAAGGGAGGGCACATAACAAGAAACTCCACCTGCTTCAGTGACAATAGAAGCCTTCCTTCAAAATCATGACATGCATATTTGTGAAAACAGGACAGCAGTACAGAGGACACTGTTTGTACTGCGACACACACAATAGTTAAGGTAATCCATTTATGATGTATTGCAGGTCTACGGATTCAATGACTAAACCGATCTGATTTATTTGAGCACATTAAGAAACTACGGCTACACTGCTTATTCTTGCAGTTTAAAGAATTAGACTGAAAAGCACCCAGTGCAAGCTTTTTTGGTTAGCTTGGGTTTTTCCAAATATCAATATTCCTAGATAGAATAATCATAATGAGTTGACTCATGCAGAATTGTACATTTAAAGAGATAAATCAAATTTTTAAAATTGTCATTATTTACTCACCCTCATGTAATTTTAAACCTGTATGACTTTTATTCTTCTGCGGTACACAAAAGAAGATATTCTGAAGAATGTTTTTCTTCCAAACCAACCAATATTTTTCAAAATATCTACTTTTGTGTTTCACAAAATACAACACACAGGCTTGGAATGACATGAGGTGAGTAAATGTAAATCGAAAAATGTTCATTTTGGGTGAACTTATAGTTTAAATTCATAAACATACAAAATACAGCGATGTGGCTTTTTCTATGTTGTTTATTCTCGAGCACCAATCATTGCTTCAATATTATCTCATGTGTGTGATAAAAAAAAATTACAACACATATCATGTCTGTTTTAGCAGAGATTCAACATCAACCAAATGAACAGCAGACGTAAATCAGGTATGTCTGAAATCTGTTTTAAACAATACAGACTGGCTGGAACCAGAATAGCCCGATTGGATTATAAAAAAATAATTTGTCTAATTAAAATTTTATTGTGAGAACCATTACAGATAGTGATGAGTGTTTAAATTCCGGTTAATTGTATTTACTCTTCTGCAACAGATTTAAATACTTCATGTCACAATGAAGCAGCTGAGGTGGAGGAAGTGTGCACAGGTTTTCTAATAAAGTCCCCTCCTCCTAGACAGATAAAAAATACGGTATAACATTTGGATTTCACACAGAAATATCACCAGTTTATATGTATCATCTATGTATCTATCTAAGACGTTTTATCATTCATTGCAGAAATCATGGAAGAAACGCTACTTTGTGCTTTCAAAGACAAATGACAGCTGCCATGAGCTAAAATACTACAAAACCACTGAGAGTGCCAAACCTATAAAATCTATACAAGCTTCCACGTAAGGCGAAAGCTGCTGATTTCTTTTCACATAATCAAAAAAGGTTTAGTATTATGTAGGGATATAATTATTTTTTCTATGTAGCATCACAATGCTGCAAGTGCATCCTGAAAAAAATCCAGTTTTTGAATGGATCTGTAAAGCCTTCAAGTGCTCTCCATCCTCTGTGCTCTTCATGAAAGCAGAAAATCCAGGAGACAAGGTCCCAAGAGAATTTTTCTTCATTGGTGACAGCAGGTTTGTTATGATTACCATTGCTGTACCATAATTCTCATGCTTAGCAAAAAGCTGCATTTAAAAAATGCAAATAATGGACAAAATAAATTAAGGTTAGCCCTTTTAGTGCTAATATATGGGATCTATTGTTTTCAGTAAGGATGTGAATAGCTGGTTCAATGCTTTATTCGGGGCTATGAAGGTGAGACATTCTACTTTTTGCCTATGAGCTTAATAGCTTTAATTCAGTCATAATTCTCTTTGAAATAATCATTGAACAATTAATGTTTCTCTAAATTAAAGTTCATTTTTATAATTTTTAACATCTAATTATTAATCAGTGCAATTGCATGGGTCTTAAACAGTTCATTCTTCAAACTGTTTATAGAATAGCAAAATTGAGCCACAAACTGAACCTCAGAGCATGACAGAATCCAACTCCAATGACCAAAGCCCCTCTGACACTGAAGAGGTAATTCACAAACAATGCTTTCACATGCTTCTGTGACTTTGACTCAGTTCTCATAACTTTGCCTGAATTATTTCTGAGTTGTACCTCTCAATAACTGCAGAATGAAGTTGATAGTAAACCTCCACTGCCTCCAAGGAAGAAGTCAGCATCTGAAGATGTTCCCACCCAGCACGGTCAGTGTAGCCAATCGCCCAGAAGCAGCCCATCTGCAACACAGGTATGGCATAGTTAAACCCACAAACATACACTTTCACTTATAAAACCAAACACTTACATCATAATTCAATATAACCACATACCTTTGGTTCAGGTGTATGAAAATCTGAAAGAAGAGGAACCACTGGATGAGACTGCAGTGGAAAGTAATGAGGACATGTCATCAGGGTATGGCAAACTCTCTTTATGTATTTAAATCTAAATCTCTAGATCTCTAAATCTGTTAGAGTTAGACAGTGCTTATTTACCCTTAAAAATGTAACATTAATCTTTAGATTTGAATCCGTCAGTGTCCTTCTTGAATATACAGAAGGTGGTATAACAGACCAATTTGTCTTTGATTTTGGCCTCATTTTATGCCTATCATTTGCGATTTAATGTTGCAATGTTCAAAAGCTTATTTATAGTCAAGTATCATTTTGCACAGTCATTTACAAATGTACTTTGTGTTCACACGAGTTTACCTATTGTTAGAGGCTTGATTTTTTTTTTCTTTGAGCAAATGATAATTATTTGCTTTTCTCTCCAGGAAGAGTGTGACTGGTACATCTGAAGACAGTCTGTTGGACTGTGTCACAAAAGCCTTCAACGATATGAAGACACCACAAATATCCACTGAGTCAGATGGACAAAGGTAAAACAGCTGACAAATTAAATTTCAAGACTATTGCTAATTTCTGCACACTGCTATTTGTCACATAATGAACAATTTCTCAGGCTCCCTAGCCTAGAGAATAAAAAGCTTTGTGTAAAACCTTAAGGGATTTTTTTTACCTGAGCTGTCACAAATCATCATGCATCACACTTTTCAAAAGTATCCAGCAGTGATCTTACCCAACTAGTTATTATTACTCATATTACAAAGGCGAGTCAGAACAAATTTTGCAACCAACATCATTTTTAAACTGTTTTGTAGTGTCTTAAACAGTTAAAACTGTGGAACAGGAAACTGTGCCTCCACTAAGCTGAACAGGTTAATTCTAGGCAAGAGGTGTTTAGTGCATCTGTAGAAGACCAATTCAATATATAAAAAAATATCCTAAACTGTAGAATTTAGTTGTCAAACAACTAGGGTTATGAAATTGTGGTTTTGGAATCTAGTTACATTTTGAGTTACATGTTACATGTTTTCCATTCCTCAGTGAAACGCACACCCTTATCGAGAAGGAAATCTGCATAAGTCATCATGATGCAAACATCTTAATTATTTCAGAGGAGGAGGGAAAACCATGGTACGATTCTCACAGATAAATTAAAGATTTACTGGACATGTTGGGCTGAGCACAGAAGCATCATATCCTTGTGCTCTCTGGTTCATGCAAGTTTGTTTGGATTATTTTTGCTATTATTTTCCATTTCTTTTAGTGTATCTACATGTGGGGAGATTGAGGCTTCATCTCTGTTACACAAGGGAGATCAGATCCTGGCTGTCAATGACATGTTGACAGACACAGTGGAGGAGGTACAAACATACCTAAGAAAACTCAGCAAGAGCGAGGTATTCATGAGTCAGAGTACAAGAATGATTTTGTAAATGTAATCAGAGCTAAATGGCTATAGTTGAACTTACACTTTTTTACTCTCTTCAGGTAAAACTGACCATCCGAAGGCTCCCAGGCACCATTCCTCTGAATTCTGAACCCTGCTGAGGACAAAAACAAAATCTCATGCTGTGCTATGGTTCTTCTTTGGCTTTTTTTTTAGGCCTTTCAATTCTCTCTTAAAATCAATGTGAATTTTTTTTTCTCTATGGGGAATAGCACTGTGCTGGCAATCAGTAGTCAAACAGAATTAGTTAAAAGTGCTGTAATGTAGTATGACTTCTAGTCTCTCTTTTGGTGATTTCTGAAACGCTTCACTGACATTTATGTTAGTGCCAGATCGTACAGGACTGAATGTATTGCTTTTCACACAACCCTGAAGGGCATACAGGCTGTCAACAGTAAAACAAGTAGCTCTTGTTTTCTTTTGTGCACTGAGACTTGCTGAGCCTTTGTCATTCTAAAAATATCACAGGAATGAATTTCTATACTTGTCATTTTGCACTATTCTGTACATCAGCAAGGTTGAGGCAATAGAAACATTAAAACAAGTTTAAATAGAACTTTCCTCTAGCAGTAAATGAATGTTAGATACCACTAAGGTAGGTTGAACAGTATTTTTGTGATCATCTTAAAATACCTGTGAATCTGTGTACTGAAATTGCATTTAACTGCAGTATATTTTGTAGCCACATGGTGGCAGACTAACACAAACTGAGTTGTATTAAAACTTGATCTTATATTCTTATAACCTGAATTCTGATTGCTCCCATTCAGCATATAAATTCACATCCAATTATCTTGTATTATATTACTTTAGCAAAGAATGTTGTTTTATAAACTGACAGTTGCATTATTGGAGTTGCATTGAAACCTGTCATGTTGGTAGGAAATCCAAATGTATTCATTTTTTTTCAAATTGAAACGAGGTTAAGATAGTATAATGTAATAAATGCATGTAAAAAAACTATTTACTAAAGAACTGACACTGTTCAGCATACAAATAACTTTTCTTATGAAAAAATATCTTGTACATGCATAAATTACATAAAATGTGATTTAGAGAACAAGATCATTAATGAAACAAGTGTAAAGTGGATAGAATTTATTTCCTTTAGAAACACTTTTTTAATATATAAAACCGTTAGCGTAAAAAAATAAAATACGAGGGCATATGTGGTCCATTCCTGCATTTGCCACCAGTAAGGGGAGCCATTCATTAAAGGCAACACTTTTAACCATCACACAACCAGCACTTAAAAAGGCAGGCTGGAAGAAACACCTTTTTTTTTCCAAATGTGAGAAGGCAGTCCAAAACTCTCTTCATTTGAAATGGTCCACTGAGTAATCCTGGTCCAATCAATAAAGGCACCGTTTGACTGTTTGGCCAAAGGTTGGATTGTGGATGTCAGTTTACTTTATTGCCTTGTTCCACAGCTTGAGTTTCTCAGGGCATATGATGCTGAGCTGAGGTTTCTGGGCTCAGTCTGCCACTCACGGAAAAAGCTCTCCATGGCTTTCCTGCTCCTCCAGCTGCCCACATTCACCGTGGGAATGATCTTTTTCGGTTGCAGCCACTGCACAAAACGCTTCAGCTCAAGAAAACTGCTGTGCTCACTGTAGGGAATACCTGGAACAGATAAGTATAGAGTAGGAAAGTATCTCTCAAAATCTTTGAGTTGCTGGGAAAACCTATTTATGCCCTGATCTCCTTGCTCAAAAGACCAACCATGATTTCTGCTGCTTAAGCAAAGTCACACTCTAGTAGAGGGCTGCATTGGGTTTGGGCTCCCACGGGACCCAAAGCAAATCTCGTGGAAGCAGGTGGTTTTACCTTTGCTGCGGGCGGGAGTGGGCGGTCAGAAAATTTCGCGGGAGACCCACAGGGAACAGTGGGGTTTGGCGTGTAATACAATGGAGTCAACACATTAAGTTAAGAAGAAAATTAAAGCGGCTGTTCCATAAGTCAGACATATGGAAACAATTTTCAATTGTCACTGAAAAAAATGGGAAAGAGTAAAACTGCGTAAGTTGCGATAGATGTACAAAAGTGTTCGTTAACAAACGGACATATCTGGCACCTCTGCTCTGAGGCGACATACCTATTTTCTAAGTTCTGTGTGTTTATTTAATAAGTTAAAGTTATTATATTGTGCTTTGGCTTATTTACTTAAACCTGTTTGTTAACAGTTAAACTGTTTGTTTAGTTAATCCTTTGGTGCGTGTATCATGCAGTACGTTTAAAAACTGAGGTGCCGCTAGTTGTGGCTTTGTTTTAACGGTTTAATCTTTCATAACGCTAATAAAAAAAATACCCAAAGTTTTTGTCACATGTAGTGCTTTGGTTTAGCATTACTTCATCTTGTTTCATGTTTAATGAAATCATCATCTGAGAGAAAGTCCGTGGGAGCAGGCGGGAGTGGACACAAACATTGCAGGCATTGGCAAAAGGGTCTGGCTGCAGCCTTGCACTTGCACTTGCACTCTCAGACTTCCGCTCTCAGACACTTGCGCTTCCGCTAGTGACGTCACTTGCAGTCTTTTTTTTATTTTTATTTTGTTCTATTTTTTATTACTTTTTGTTTGAATCTCTCAACATTTTACAACAGTAGCCAGGTGGTGAAGACAAGAAAAAAGAAACTAAATAATGTCACTTGCAATCGCCACTTGCACTCTCCGCTACCTGCGACGTCACTTGCAATCGACACAAATCGTGCGTGTTGCCAATCGAGACAAGAAGCTGTGGTGGTTAAACGATTAAAAATAATTTTATACTATAACATACAGGGTCCTGCAAGAAAAAGACAAGACCCCACAAATCCGTGGCCACAGAACAGCAGAATATGAACGCATGCGCAAAGTCTCTCGTTAAGCGTTTTCCTCCTGTAGAAAAACAAACACTTTTTGTGCCAAAATTTTCATATCGGTGCATCCCTACAAAATAGAACAAAATAAAAAATAAAAAAGACTGCAAGTGACGTCGCTAGCGGAAGTCTGAGAGTGCAAGTGCAAGTCTGCAGCCAGACCCTTTTGGCATGGGCGGGAGTGGAACTCTCAGGTTGCAGGAGCGGGCGGTGGTCCTGGTCATAAATTCAGCGGGAGCGGGCTTAAGAAAACAGTCCCGCGCAGGGCTCTATACTCGACTCTAGCCTTTTGTATAATTATTTCACAAATTATATAGTGTGTTTGTGTAAAGTAACAAGCAAAAATTCCCATTAATTCCTCCATTAATTATTCATGTTGGATGTCTCAGATTCCAGTGGAGCTTGTGAAATGAGATGTGTCTACTGCTTGATGCAGCACCTGATTGGGCTGCAGACCGCTGATATTACGAAATTAAAACCCTGGGCTTGCAGAACCTGACATCTTGAGTTTTTCCTCTGGATCAGATCACATCTGCTGATTCTGTTAATACAGGGCATGCTGTTCTTAGCCTGAAACGACATTCAGCATTTCTAACAACTGCAGGAAGTGAGAAAAATCAATATAATGTAATTACATTCCACATACGAAGCCATTAGGTATAATCTTGTCAGTTAGTGGAACAGAATGACAAGGCTGTGTTGTGTCTACACTGAAAATCAGTTCAATGGAAAGCAATCCTCTTTAAGATCTTAAGGAAGGGATGGTGTGACATATCAATAAAAAAAAAAAATAGCACTTTTTCTGCATTTTTGTTTTATTGGTATAGACCTACCATTAAGCAAAATGAAGAAAACCTATTAAAGCATCATAAAACTGTCCATCCTAGATGCAAGCAAATGGAGCAATATAAGGCGTATTTATTCGCTTTTTTTAAACGTCTTATTTCGATTTTGATTTAAAAGGATGACAAAAATACAAACTCATTTTGCTCTTAAAGTCACCAGACAAAATAGAGGGTATTTTTTTCCTCTTATAAAATCAAAATGCAACTACAACATTACAGAAACAACACAATTTGGTGTACATCTACTTCCACTGATTAGGGCTTGTTTGGGCTTGCAATTTAAGTTTCAAGTGAAGCAACCCAATTTTCTAAAAATATTAGAAGTAAATGTAGCCCTACATATGCGCTACTGGCTGATTTTACCGAAAACCTTTCCTGTTAATGTCAGCATCCCAGACAGTCTCAGATATTTCAATTATATTGTAATAACTGAGCGTAAACACATGAAATAGTGAATGAGGCAAGTAAAATCATTATATTAAATCCCTTATAAATCTAGACTGACACATACCATAGATACTGATGTTCTCTCGAGTCTGAGGCTGGATGTCTTCCATCCTTACAGTTTGGCTGAAGGTCCAGCCTGTGGGCTTGAACGCCACTAGCTGGTCATACTGCCTGGAGAACTTATTCAAGTGTGTCCGCAGGTTCTGTACAGTTAAGAAAAAACTTCTGGTCATAAATATTTAGGCTGATTAGCTTGAGCTGTTGCTCATTTTTAATTATTTTGAATAAATATGTCTGCAAATGTAATAAGTGTAAATACTCTTATTCAGAAGTTTTGGGAGAGTTTTTTTTTTTTTTTTTTTTAGAAAGAATGCATTAAATTGATCAAAAGTGACAGCAAAGACATTTATAACCTTACAAAAGATTTCCATTTCAAATAAAGGGTGTTATTTTGAACATTCTATTCAAAGTATCCCAGTTTCAACAAAAATATTAAGCAGCACAATTGTATTAAACATTGATAAGATTATATCAAAATAGACTAGTTATTTAAAATTGTAATAATATTACTGTTTTAATGCATTTTTTATCAAATAAATACAGCCTTGGTGTGCATCAGAGACTTTCAAAAGAAAAACACAATCTTACTGACCCCAAACTTTTGAATGGTAGTATGTGTGACAAAAAGGGTAACTGAAGTCAAATGATGCCACATTGCAATCAGCTTCTTTCTTTCAATTTACATAATGACTTTTCAATGTGGTTGCAAAAGAAAATGTGGTGCAATCTACAATCAACCTTGCCCTGCAATTTTTCCTCCATCCTGTCAGGGCCATTTAAACCCGTTTCTCATTGGGAACAACCCTGAAATTTCTTTGAATCAACATCTACATTGGCATGGGTGAGAAAAGTTGCTTATAATGGTTCAAGGCACATCATATAACTAATCTTTATTATCTGCAACTGTCTCATTAGAATTTGGTCTCTGTAATTAGAATCTTTATTTTTTAATATGCCGCATTAGCATAAACGCGCTGTCAAGGAAAATTAAAGATAACACTGAACGCTGCATGAATTTTAAACTCCAAATTGAATAAGTAAACAGCCTCATTGATTGTGTTTAACATAATCAGCTCTTTTTATACACTTATGAACTCAAAAAGCAAAAAATGCAGATGATAAAAATTCATTTTGATCATTTAAAACTTACAGATATGACAAACAAGCCACAGAAGTTTTAAATGTAGTTCAACTCACTTTGAAATTGAGCTGCATCATGGGAAGTACATGCACCTGGGCCGCCCGCCAGTCTGTAGTGATGCGCTGGCCAATCTCCTCCGACTCCAGGCAGCACATGGTGTTATACTTATCCTTGGACAAACACACCTTCGAGCCCAACACTTCCGATATAGCTAGAGGAACAGGTAAACATTTTTTATATATCTCTATATAGACAAGAAGGAATGAATGAAAATTAGTCTAACAGTCCACAGTGGGACACTAAGTAATCATAGCTTTAAAAGTAAATGGGTGCAGGACATTAATCATGGATGCATTTTCTAAAATGAACAGGAAGCCAGACAAACTGTGGAACAGGAACAAAATTTCAAAGTCAATTTAGGACAGCATTTGCAAACCTCTTTTTTAAACCGTTTTATTTTATACAAGCCTCATTCACGAGTGAGCATGACGGTCACGGATAATAGAAAAGTGAACAATCTATCCTTTCAAGAGCGGATGAAGTAGCACAAGGTCTACAAGAGGTCTGGACAAAGCAGGACAACATTGCTCACTGACCTAGAAAAACCTTCTCTTTCCCAACTGCGTAGGTGCCACAAACCACAAGTGTACGAGGGTTCAGTGTGATCTGTTCAAAAGCTGTGTTTACGGCAAAGGTGATGACTTCCTGTTGAGTGGGAAATGTATACTCAGGACTGCAATACCTATGGAGAAAAAAAAAAAGTTTTATTTTGTTTTTAATCTCAACCCTATAACCCATCTCAGTTGATGCAATCAAAGTGGGCAACACATAACGCAGCACCAAAAAGTAGCTTTATTAGTAGGGAACTCACGTTGTGTCCAGATAGAGGGTCTGTATCCTGAGACCCTGCAGCTCTGGGTAGCGCTCCATGGACGGATCAGCCCGGAAGTCACCTGTGTGGAGTACCTTCTGGCCATCTGGCAAAACAAATAGCAACATGGCTGCCCCAGGACAGCTGGGGGGGGGGACAGTCATAGTAATTAAGGTCTTGTCATTCTGTATGAACATAGGAACCTTTTATTAAGTAATAACATTTGCTTCAAATGTTTATTAGTTAGAGGATACACTCACTGATTAGCATCCAGGAGAGTGACCTTCACTCCTTGCACCATACACTCTGTGCTCATTGGGAGAACATGAACATACTGCTCACCCACCTTCAGCTTGCTTTTCACCAGGTTACCAGTTATCTGCCATGATTAACACCAGTTAGTCATGAAATCCAAGATTCAGTCAAGAGCAAATCCTCCCTGACACCATCATTGAGAAAAAAATAAAACATTTTCTTTTCTTCATTGGGATTTTGCTTTCCCCATTTGTTTTTCCATTTTTCACTTTCATCTTGATTTATGTCAATTTGTGATGTTTCATGTCAATGTGTTGATATTCCTGATTTCATAACCATGACACATTTTTGAAGTTTAAAGTGTTAGGTTTAAATTTCAACCAAAAATGAAAATTCTTTCATGATTTACTTATGATTTAAACAACTCCATGTTGCTCCAAAACGGTATGACCTGCTATCTTGTGTGGAATATAAAAGAAAACACTGAGATGTGCTTTAGTGTTTTTTTGTGTGTGTATACAAAATAAGTCAATGGTCTTCAAAGCTGTGTGGCTCCCAATGCTCTTTTGTATTTCAAAGAAGAAAGAAATGAATAGAAATGAAAGGTTTGGAAGAACATGAGGGTGATTAAATAATGACAGAATTTTTATTTTTGAGTTAACCATCCCTTTAGTTTCTTGGGAGGGAACTGTGAATGTTAGACAATTTCTATATAGTAAATTGAACTCTTCAGTTTTCCAAAGAGCAAGGAAAATCCTGCTTTCATTATTCTTAAAGCGCAATGAGGTTGGGATACATACTTTGTTACAGTAGATGGGTAAAACAGAGTCTTTTTTCAAGCCACCATAGTGGTCCGAGTGGAAGTGAGTGAGAAAGTAGGCTGTGACACCTTCAACAGTTCCATACTGAAAAGCATCCACAGCAAAACCAGTTCCTAAACAGAGAAAAAGCATATTATATTCTCCAAAGCACATTAGACCAAAACAAGCTAAACAATAACAGTTATTATGGGAGTAAAAGAATAAACACATCTAGTACAATAAAGTTCTGGCACAAGCTATTAAGACCGAAAGTGTAAATGCTTATGCAATCTTAACAACTGGTATTAAGTAGGTCTAAACAAAAGCATTAAAGCAGTTCACAAACCAGGAATTTTCTTGTAGAATGGACACCGCTTGGGCTCCTTGGGATTTCCATCTGTCGTTCTTCCTCTGCTCCATTTCTGCCTCTCTGCCCTCCCTCCTCGCTTTCCTTCTGTTTGCGTGGGCCGAGTCGTACCATCTTCTGCAGCAGGCAAGACACTGGACACTTCAGATGGAGCTTTGCTCTTCCTACGCCGTCTATCCTGGAGCTTAGCGTCTTCCCCCTGAGTTTCTGAAATCCTCGCTCTCCTAGACCCTTGCTGATCGGTTTCTCTGACCGTTGCCTTCACTTCCTCCTCAGCCTTTTTTTCATTCAATGGCTTCAAGCCAAAAAACACCCCAATGTCTGTTTGCTTTAATCCAGAGGGACCTGCCTTAGTCTGAGTTCTCCTAGGAGCCATAGATGGTGTTTTCTGAGTTAGGGCTGTTTGGGTGGAAGACAACTCTTGGTTTATATAACTGTTGGCATGTACAGGATTAGATATGCGCTCCCGAAGACACTCTAATACCAAACTTTGAGGTGACTGTAGCTGTGAGTTGGGATCTTCAGGATTTGTTGTGGATTGTTTTCCTATTGATTGAGGTCCATGCTGAAATGTTCCATCAGAAACACCTGTGGAGCTGGAATTAATCAGGTGATCATCGGGTGCTAATGATGTCTGCAGTTTCTCACAGGTGTCTAATGAGTTTTTGTCTGGTCCATGTTCCATGTTCCCTGTCTCATAGTGGTCCAGCATATTATAGAATAGATCATCATCTTCATCGCTGAACAGTTTAAGAGAATCTTCATCAACCTCATTTTCCTGCAGTGCAGTACTGTGAATCTCTATATTAGTTCTGTGCTCCTTATCCACATTTGGAAGTTCAGAGAGTGGGGAGTAGGAGATATAATCACCATCATTACATTCGAAGAGCTCGGCTTTAACCTCATTAGCCTGTGTCTGAACAGCATTGTCAAAACTATGTGCTTTAGCTGGATTTGAAGTCTTCATTCTTGCTTCCTGTGAGGAATTCTGAGATTGCGATCTTTTGACAGAAGGAGACCAACCTTTCTTTTTCTTGATATCTTCAGTATTAGGGGAGCGCAAAAGCAGCAGTGCGTTACTCTGGGTGGGAGTTCCCTTTGGTCCATCACCAGGACATGAACTTTGGCTGGATGAAGCAGATACATTCACAGCGCTGTCCACAGAGCTCTCCGTACCAGATGCAGGTGCAACATTATTAACTGACTTCAAGCTGAAGTCTGAGATGGCCTGGGTCGTGCAGTCGTTTAACGCTCGACTCTGAGCAAGTAGAGAGTGGCTGTATCTCTTGAAGTGATTGGGAATGAAGGATGTACAATGAAGACCATCTGGACATTCTGTAACATTAGAGACAGAGAAAGTGTCATTTTTTTCTTATATACAATAATATTCTTGGAAATATTCCACATTAAAGTGATAAGAGCATGTTACTATTAGGCTCCTCAAACCTTATAATCAATTAATTTTCTAGTTGTAGGCCTACATATAGTAAATATTGAAGTAAAAGGGTGCAATAAAAAAAAAAGTATCACGGTTCCCATAAAAATATTAAACAGCACAACCGTTTTCAATATTTGCTAATAATAAGAAATGTTTCTTGAGCAATACATCTGCTAAGTGGGAGAACTTGCACAATTGGTGGCTGACTAAATACTTTTTTTCCCCACTGTATATACACTGTATATATTATTTTATTTTATTTATTTATTTATTTTTAAATGAAACCTAATTCTGATAGCAAAACTATGCAAGAGTGAATTTCTTTGCTGGAAAAAAGCATGTTCTTTGTAGCTGTTTGGGTGTTACAACCTGAAATATGGGGCAAATTGCATCCGTCCTTGAAATGCAGTTCTGTTTCCTTAAATGCAGGATGGTTCCAAAAAATTAGGGTTGCCAACTGCCCTATATTTTAAGTATAGAAAAACTGCTAATTTTCTTTTTGGTGAAGGTTTTGAGGCTATTTTAGTCTACTTTTACAAGTTTATCTTTGCCTTCATAGGTCCTTCAAGTGGGAGACGAGATGGAAATTTGTCTGAGGCACAGTTCAGCTCCCCACAAGGGGTGTTCATAAAGGGAGACACGGTCTACGTGGCTGACACTGAGAACCACCTTGTTAGAAAGGTAAATCAGCAGAATCGGGTCAAGCTTGTTCTCCTGCTGGCAACTCTAACCCAAATTCACTCTGATTGGTGCTTCAAAAACCGCTTGTCTCTGTCCTCAATAAAATCTGATGTTTGTTTTTTTTTCTTCTCAAGATCAACCTTTCAGAAGGAAAAGTCTCGACCTTAGCTGGCGTTGGCGTTCAAGGCACAGATAAAGAAGGCGGAGCACCGGGACCACAACAGCCAATCAGCTCTCCCTGGGACGTTGCCCTTGGCAACGCAGGTACTTTTAGTGGTCATCCTCATCCAGTATACTCTGCTCCTTCCTTTAGAATTAGAGTCACTCTGCCTTTTTTTCTACCTTGCTCTTAAAATTTAATATCTTGTGAATCTGCATTTCATTATTCTGCCGGGAGCATTTTATACATCCCTTTTTCTGCCTCTCACATCTTCTCTCTATCTGTCTTGTCCATCTTGGAATCTTTAATCAGGTTGTTCTCAGAAGTCTTCGCTCTGTAGATACCACACTCGCCTTTGATTTTCACAAGTGTGTGTGGTGCGGGGTGCAAAAAGATCTTTGTTCTGCTAAAATTGCCTCTTGTTGTTTGGAAGCAGCCCTGGAGTAAATTGCACGGTCTGTCAGTTGCTAACCAGAGACACAGAGCTGAATGTTGTGGTGTTGCCTGAGTTAAACCCACAACACCAAAGAAAAAGAAGGTGATATGATCAGAAAGCACTCATGTGGCTGTGGTTTCTGATAAATGGTGCCTCTAACAAACTGTTTTTGTCGAAGATTGCCCCTTTTTGTTTTGCAGTAATATCTTTATACACAGCGGCCCTGGACAAGATGTCCTACAGGTCTGAGAAAATTTAATTTAACATGCTTCTAAAACATAATTAAAATTCCTACTTTATATTTTAAGGCATTATTAAATCAGTCTGCATTATTCAGTCATATCGTTCCATTAAACAGCTGAAGAAATTGATGTCGCCAGCATTAGCCAAGAGAGAGAGAGATATTTAAAGTGGTCTGTGTGGTGTGTGTCTGATTTAGTCCGCGTGAGTTTGGAGCACATTCATTGATGGTCCCCGCTGTGCATTAGGTCTGTTCCCTGAACAGTCGGTTGCTTTCTTGCAGGTTATCCTACGAAGAAAATAAGATATCGCTGTTTCCTGTTCCTTTATGCATCTGCTGTTGTCCCTGATGCCGTTTTACTTTTATTTATTATTACTTTTATTATTTCCATTTCTTTCCTTCTTCCTTTCCTTTTATTTGTATTCCTTTCATGTGTTGTTTAATGCAACAGTCTTTTTGAAAGTTTGATTTAAAGTGGTCATAAAATCAGAATTTTCACTTCTGAAATAAAAGCTTCCTCCAGTTCAAAAGACCATTTATTAACTATTAATTAAGCCACAGAAGCTGCTCATTCCAGATTGTTTGATTTCTGAAGTCAGAAAGTTGAATTAATTAACATAAGGTCATCTACTTACACATTAACAATGCCAATTCTATGTTCAGAAATGATAAAAAGGGTTAGGATGTAGCAGTTTTATACCATTGTGTAGGGCTGTGCAATATATCGAAATATCGCAAATGTACATATCACAATATGCATATTGCTACGGCTTGCAATATTTGGGACCATGAACAAAAGACAAAGAGAAAATCACTGCTCTTACCTAAATAACTTTTGTAGCTTAAATAAGAATCGGTGCATATTGAATTCATAGAGTAAATACTAAGCAGTGTTGTATTTTTCCTTTTTATTATTCAGTTCCTAAACTCATGTTAAAATGACATTTTAATGTAGTGCTAGAGTAAAACACTACCGTTAACTTTCAGAAGTTGTTGTAGGGGTGCTTTCTTCTCACAAAAAAATGAAACATGCTAGTTATATTAGAATCAGAATCAGAATGAGCTTTATTCACCACTTAAGTGTGCGCAAACACAAGGAATTTGTTGTGGTTTTACAGGAGCTCTTGATACATACATGCATACAAATAACTATATATTTATGACACAAGATAGTTATAGAAGTTCACAGAACTGACTCCACAACAGCTGAGTAAAACATCTGCGCATTTGGCACTTAAAGCATTATCGTATCGCATTTTTCTTCAATATCGCACAGCCCTACCATTGCGTTAATACATAGGTTAAGGGAAAAAATTATATATATTAGGTGTGTCACAATAGACAAAAATTATAGTTTGGTACAGCAGGGGGAAGAAACCTAAATATACATTTTTATTTATTTATTTATTTTTAAACAGTGGTTTACTGAACAAATTGTGTCTTTGTCTTTAAATACAATTAGAATTTATGTATAGATTTGTTTATCTTTGTTGTAATCTGGAGCTCTTTACTTACACATTACTATAATATTAAGGTTACAAATAACAGATACAAAACTATTAGATTCGGTTTCTGTTTATTTTATACAATAATAAACACTCAAATAAAAAAGAAAAGAAAAATTGTGTACAAACTTTTAAAGGGGTCCTATTATGCTCTTTTACAAAGTCTTGATTTTGTTTTGGGGATGTACTAGAACAGGCTCTCATACTAGGTTGTTCGAAAAACACATTATTTTTCACATGTTTTACATTATTACAACACCTCTCTCCCCAGTCTGGCATGAATGACTCAAATAGTTCCTGTATCAAATGAAAGCCTGCCTTCTTTAAAATGAAATGTGCAGTGATTGGTTAGTTGGGCCATTGTGTGTTGTGATTGGCAGCACTCGGCGCCTGGTCGGGAAATGTGATGCCCCTTACCATAGCCGCCTGCAAGCTTCATTGTAAATATTGTGTCAAAATCAAATCAATTTGAGTGTGATTTAAACCCGGATGATTGTAACCACTCTAAGTTCGTCTGCCTTGGGAAAGCTAGCGTGTCTCCGACATAGTGATAACACTTGTTGCCTTCTCTAGTGCAGCTCAACCAGGTCTCGTCCCATTCGTTGGTTTTTGTGATATCACAAATCCCGGAAAATATGCGTTGTAGTCCAAACGAGACGTTCATTGTAGTTTTTGAAAAGTGATTTCTGTTAAATAAAATATCTCCTTTTGAAGTGGACTTTGAGCTTTGTAACTTTGCAGATCTTTTTTATGCTCAAACAGGAACATTACAGACTAACTAAAGTTGAAAAAGCATAATAGGACCCCTTTAAATTGCATGTAAGGCAATTTTTGCATTAACTTCAAAATCTAATTATAAAGTTATGTTTCTACTTCAGGTTAAGTAAAATATAATGAATATATATAAGCAAATAGAGGACATACATTTAGCGTAACCGTGTCTTTCCACGGTTAAAACTCTGAGACATACAAGATCTTTCAACATACCTTCACGTGTTCATTCATGTTTATTTCATGCAGCAACTAGTAGTAAACGGTATTAAAGAGGAAGAGATGATCGCATTCACTCGCACTCCACACTGCTGCTTGAACTGATGTGTCTAAACAGATCTGTCACGCCACATCAAAGAGCGCAAAACAGCATTTATTGTTTAAATTTCCTGGTAAAAATGGACAGAATTTGACAGATGAGACTTTGTTTCTTATTGACAGAAACGAAACACAGAGAGTATCGCAATTATTGGTGGTTAAAAGGCTACAACACTGTATTTGTTGTGTACACATGTACTCACATGTACCGAACTGAAAGACATGAAAATGTGCTGTACGAATACATGTACCATTACACCCCTTATATATGTACACACATACATAAGGGGTGTAATGGTACACGTATTCGTACAGCAAATTTTATAAATATATGTGTGTGTGTGTGATTTGTTTTTAAGAAAACTGAATGCTCAAGTAGGAGGAGATGCTAGAAACAACATGGTTCTTGAAATTAATTTCTCTGTATATGACAATATCGGAACCTACTGTAATATTTGCAATTTCCATTTCATCATTCATAATATTTCCTTAACCATCTGTCTGGTTTGTATTTCCCTTTTTTCACTCGTTTTCCACCTTGAAGTTTAATTGTAATGTGGAAATCCTGCAGCATGTCTTTTGTCATTCATCAAATTTCATCTACTTTGGCTCGTTTGCCTTCCATCCATCTCAGATCCCTTTGAAAACCTGCTTGGGGAGAGTTCTGCTTCTTTCCTTTCCTTTCCATCTCAATCTTTTCCCCCCTCTCTTTTCCTCACTCTTTCTTTCCCTCTGTCTCACTCTTTCATGAATGCAAGTTGTTAGGCTCCAGCCCAGCAATGAAATTGTCTCTGATATGCGCAGTACCATTAGAGGTCTATTGTTAGACACAAGTACAGAGCACCTCATTTCTGATTCCTCAAAAAGAAATCGCAGCGCAATGCTCTCAAGTATTAGTGCCCCTCCACATGGTACTTAAACTGATTTCTAATGTAAATTCATCAGTTCAGGTCACTCTGTGCTGGACACCATAGCATACTTTTATGTTTTCAGTGCACTAGAGCATTTCAGTACTTTGTCATTTGCCACATTCCACAAATAGAATACATCAATATGGTCACCATTTTTTTTTTTTCACAAAGGGTCAGTGAAAAGAGGCAAATCTAAACCAATGGAAAACATTAGAAAGTCAAACTAAATTTTATAAAATACATTTTAGAAACAAAAAAATCACTATTTATTTATATTATTACATATAAAATATTAAACTATATACAAAACAAAATAATACATTATATTACATAATATTTAGATGAATTAATTAATTAGTTCAGGCTCCTTTACTACATTTTTTGGGTGAAATATTGAGATTTTCCCCACAGACCAATAGTTAATAATAGTTAATAGTCTATATAGTATAATATAGAATTATTGCTTTTTTTGTTGTAACTGGATGCGTTTGTGGGGCAGGTAGTTAAAGGGATAGTTCACCCAAAAATGAAAATTCTGTCATTAATTACTCACCCTCATGTCATTTCAAACCTATAAGACCTCCATTCATCTTTGTAACACAATTTATGATATTTTTGATTAAATCTGAGAGCTCTCTGACCCTCCCATACACAACAAGGTTCCTACCACAATCAAGGTCCAGAAACGTAGCAAGGACATCGTTAAAATGGTCCATGTGATATCAGTGGTTCAACCGTAATTTTATGAAGCTACAAGAATACTTTGTGTGCAAAAAACCCCCAAAAATTACAACTTTATTCAACAAATCTTCTCCACATCACCCTGGTGCCATTTTGGAGAGTATCACGACGCATGAACGTACTTTTTCCTGCACATAAACAACGCATGCGCGTGATGCTGCTGACGCAGAACACGCATGCGCTGCACCTTGTTTACATTCAGAGGAAAGCACATGCATGCACCGTGATACACTCCAAAATGGCACCAGGGTGACGCGGAGGAGAAAAAAATTGTTGAATTAAGTAGTTTTTTTGTTTTGTTTTCTTTGCGCACAAAAAATATTCTCGTAGCTTCATAAAATCATGGTTGATCCACTGATATCACATGGAGCATTTTAACGATGTCCTTATTACGTTTCTGTGCCTTGATCGTGGTAGGACCCTATGTGCGCGGATACATTGTTTACATTCAGATCAAAGCGTAAACAACATAAACAACAACATATCCATGTACATACGTTGTTTACGTATGTGATACTCTACAAAATGGCGCTATAGGGTGACGTGCAAAATGGCACCAGGGTGACGCGGAGGAGAAAAAAATTGTTGAATTAAGTAGTTTTTTTGTTTTGTTTTCTTTGCGCACAAAAAATATTCTCGTAGCTTCATAAAATCATGGTTGATCCACTGATATCACATGGAGCATTTTAACGATGTCCTTATTACGTTTCTGTGCCTTGATCGTGGTAGGACCCTATGTGCGCGGATACATTGTTTACGTTCAGATCAAAGCGTAAACAACATAAACAACAACATATCCATGTACATACGTTGTTTACGTATGTGATACTCTACAAAATGGCGCTATAGGGTGACGTGCAGGAGACAAATTGTTGAATAAAGTGATTATTTTAGTTTTCTTTGCGCACAAAAAGCATTCTCGTAGCTTTGTAAAATTACGGTTGAACCACTGATGTCACATGGATTATTTTAATGATGTCCTTGCTACGTTTCTGGACCTTGATTGTGTTAGGATCCTTGCTGTGTATGGGAGGGTCAGAGAGCTCTCTTAATTCATCAAAAATATCTTAATTTGTGTTCCGAAGATGAGCGAAGGTCTTTTACGGGTTTGGAACGACATGAGGGTGAGTAATTAATGACAGACTTTTTGGGTGAACTATCCCTTTAAATCAGACGCCTACATCAGATAACATATGTTACTTTATGTGAATATAAGCGATCTCATTTACAATGTGGAATGACCATGCATGCATTGGTGAGATCTAGTAAAATTATCGTTATGCAGCCCGAAAAGATAAAATGTGATATGAAGGCTATGCGAGTTTACTCATTTAATGTGTACTTGACTAAGAATTAGTTCTTATTTGTATCAAGATAATCAACATCAATATGTTGTAAACATGTAAGCTGTTTACTATTTGATAGCGTGTGTTTGTGTTTATGCAGGTGGTGATATATTGTGCATAGCCATGGCAGGAACGCATCAGATCTGGGCTCTCTTCCTGGAGGACGGGAAGCTTCCCAAAGGGAGGTGAGCTCTTCTCCCTGTGTTCTCCTCATGTTAGTTCTGTACAGTCAAGGCAGCGTTCAAATAAAGAGGCCACGGGACTGCCCAAGTGATGTCATTTTCTGGGCAGCCACACAGTTCACTGTTGGCGGAAATTGTTCTGATTGCCCTGATAAAAAATTAACTCTTAACTTGGTGTGTTGTTCGCAAATGTAACATTTCTCTTGATGTTTTTAGAGCCATAGCAAGCACTGGTAACAGCTTTAATATCTCAGATAAAGAACATGCGGGGGGAAATACTTTATTAAATGTAATAATCTCAAGACTTTCTGGCACCATGTGCCAGAGACTTTTTTTGCCCTTACATGCTATTAGTTCCTAATTGCAGTTATTTTGTCACAATTCCGGCTTTTGTTTTAGAGTCAGCCAAATTAAGAGCAGTAACTATTCCATATAATCATTGTAATCAGACTTAACCATCTTTATCTAATGCCTTTTCCAGCGACAGCAAAAAAGGAACATGTGTGCGCTTTGCGGGCAGTGGGAATGAGGAGAACAGAAATAACGCATACCCTCATAAAGTGGGTCTGGCCCAGCCGTCAGGCCTGGCTCTTGCTCCGACTGAGCCCTGGGAGTGTCTCTTTATCGCTGACAGTGAGAGCAGCACCATTCGTAGCCTTTCACTGAAGGATGGAGCAGTCAAACATGTGGTGGGGGGAGAAAGAGACCCTCTGGTAAGCCCTACCTGCCATGTTTACAGGTCTGAACAGTTTAACACAGGGGTCATCAAACTTGGTCCTGAAGGGCCGGTGTCCTGCAGAGTTTAGCTGCAACCCTAATCAAACACACCTGAACCAGCTAATCAAGGTCTTGCTGGGTATCAACCTTATTCCTAAACTCAGAATAAGCCTATGGGCGAAACTTCTGGTTCATTAGCAGCTATAGGGGAAAAGAGAAGAAAAGCAACATGCAGTAAATGGTAAAACTGTTTGCATTACAAACCAGTGTTCATAATTAAGATAATACACTAAAATAATATGGTAAGATACACCTATTTGCAGTATCAAGCAGCAAAACGAGTGGTTTTGTACAGCTAAAAATAGCTGGAAGCAAATGAGACCGGAAGCAAGACCAATATCATTTACAAATGGCCACGCCCATTTTAACATGAAGAATAAGGTGGATACGTGAGTATCCAGGCAGGTGTGTTGAGGCAAGTTGGAGCTAAACTCTGCAGGACACTGGCCCTCCAGGACCGAGTCTGGTGACCCCTGGTTTAACATGTTAAAGATCAGTGTTTCTCACCCTTTTTTTTTTTTGTTTTATGCACCCCTATAACACTTTAATATAATAAAGTGGCTTTAATAATATTGATGCCAGATGATATCTAGTATAATAGATATGTTATTGTAGTATTGTTTACTATCACAGTATTTATTAATCTTTTGAATTAGCTTTTATTTTTATAGTTTTTATATTAAATTTTTTTTTTTTGTGATTTTTATTTATTTTATTTTTTTATATGCTTTTGACAGTGTTTTTAGATTAGCATTGTAGCTTTTGTAACTTTAGTGCTTTAACTTATTTTAAATCAGTTAGCTGCCAAAGCAAAATTTCTTATTTTTATCTAATATTTAGTTTTTTATTGTAATATTTATATTTTATTTATTTTATTTAGTCTTAATTTATTTCAGGTATCATTTTCATTAATATTATTAAAGTCACTTTTAACCCAAAAAAACCCAACAATACTATGGGTGAAAAGCTCACTGTGTAGCAAAAGTTTATAAAATTTGTAATTTTAAACGGGCTGTTTATAAGTAAATCAATGCTTATAAACCTGTATAAAGAGTCTAATCTATTTACAAGTTAAAAGGTCTTTATACATTATTAGCCGGGTTAATGCAATGAATTATAAGCCAATCAGATACCAAGAAGTTTAAAGGTGTTAAAATTCTCTTGTGAGGACTCTGCTCTTTGGTCAGGCAGACCTTTATTTCTTCTGATGAGTATCAGATAATTTCTCTCCCTACTGAGTACTTTGTCTTCCCTGCACATGCTTTATAAGGGAAGGAGTGTGTTGTTGTCCAGTTCACATAAGGAAAAACACCACATGTAGAGATTTGAATTTTTATGGGGTCATAAATTATCACAGTTGATTACATGCAATGTAAAGCACTTCTTTGTACAAGTTTGTTTGGCACTACAAGATCCCAAAGCTTACTATAATACAAGGAGACATTTAATAAATGAAGTCGTGGAGCAATTTTTATCACTTAATGAACCTAGGCGATTTGAATGAGAAACAATTTTTCTCCATTCCTTGGAGCAGTCGAGACATTTTTCAGATCTGCTAGATTTCCTTTGAGTAGACTGTTTTCTTCTGGCTGAGAATGGATTGGGTTTCACCATATTTGGTCACTGGGATTAATGAGGTTTTTTTTTTCTTCCCTTGTGATGTTCAGTGACTTATTTTGTACATTAGACCACCGCAGCGCTGTGATTGAGTAAATATACAGAATAGGCTCATGTATACATTCGCAATGTTGTTCGCATGGGTAAGCGGTCAAGAAATCATGCATGACCTTTAAAGAGTATGTTTTTTCTTTGCTTGAGCAGAACCTTTTTGCGTTTGGAGACGTTGATGGTAAAGGCATAGATGCAAAACTGCAGCATCCATTAGGAGTGTCCTGGGATGAGGGCAGCAGCCTCCTCTATGTAGCCGATTCTTACAATCACAAGGTCAGTCTTTCTGCACCAGACACTGCACTGAATGCACTGAAGTCCTATTGAGTGACTTTTATTTTAAAGCCAAAATAAACTTTCAACACTGTATGTATCTACTATATATGCATGTGTATGCATGTATGTATGTGATTTTATATTTTATATATATACAGTGGTGTGAAAAAGTGTTGGCCCCCTTCCTGATTATATTTTTGCATGTTTGTCACACTTTAATGTTTCAGATCATCAAACAAATTTAAATATTAGTAAAAGATAACACAAGTGAACACAACATGCAGTTTTTAAATGAAGGTTTTTATTATTAAGGGAAAACAAAATCCAAAACTACATGGCCCTGTGTGAAAAAGTGTTTGCCACCTAAACCTAACAACTGGTTGGGCCACCCTTAGCAGCAACAACTGCAATCAAGCGTTTGCGATAACTTGGAGGAATTTTGGTCCACTCATCTATGCAGAATTGTTGTAATTCAGCCACACTGGAGGGTTTTCGAGCATGAACCGCCTTTTTAAGGTCATGCCACAGCATCTCAATAGGATTCAGGTCAGGACTTTGACTAGGCCACTCCAAAGTCTTCATTTTGTTTTTCTTCAGCCATTCAGAGGTGGACTTGCTGGTGTGTTTTGGATCATTGTCCTGCTGCAGAACCCAAGTTCACTTCAGCTTGAGGTCACGAACAGATGGCCGAACATTCTCCTTCAGGATTTTTTTTGGTAAACCGCAGAATTCATGGTTCCATTTATCACAGCAAGTCTTCCAGGTCCTGAAGCAGCAAAACAGCCCCAGACCATCACCATACCAAAAGTAAAATATGGTGGTGGTAGTATGTTCTTTTT
>NW_015505205.1:1288678-1296423 GCF_001515645.1 Sinocyclocheilus grahami | reverse complement strand
TGTGTATATGTGCGTGCATGTGTGTGTGTGTGTGTGTGTGTGTGTATATATATATAAAAATCTAGGTCTAGTTATATAGTTGCATAATAAGAAATGCTGATTTCTTACAGCCTTCAGGACTTATTAGAATTCATGATTTATTTGCAAAAATTAATCCAATTGTAGCCCCAGTATATATTTTGACACTGAAGCCGCATTTAAAAACGGATTGGATAAAATCAGACTAAGGGTCATTTTTTTTTAAAGAAAGAAAGCGTAATGCACTCTATAAAGAAAACATTTGACAAACGTATTTTTGTGAGCATTAACCATATTTTATTATTATTATTATTATTATTATTATTATTTAATATTTTTCATTTGCATTATTAGTTTTTTTTTTGAGAATCTTTTTCAAATTCTCACTTATTTACTAAATTTTCTTCTACCTCAGGCCATCAAAGATGTAGTTGAGTTTTTTTTTTTTTTTTTTTTTTTTTTTTTTTTTTTTTTTTTTTTTAAAATGGTTTGGAATAATTTATATATTCTACAGTTGTTGTATTCCTCTTGTTAAGCCACTCCTGAACCACAGACAACGTCAGAGGCGTCTTACCTGGGCTAAGGAGAAGAAGAACTGGACTGTTGCCCAGTGGTCCAAAGTCCTCTTTTCAGATGAGAGCAAGTTTTGTATTTCATTTGGAAACCAAGGTCCTAGAGTCTGGAGGAAGGGTGGAGAAGCTCATAGCCCAGTGTTAAGTTTTAAGTCCAGTGTTAAGTTTCCACAGTCTGTGATGATTTGGGGTGCAATGTCATCTGCTGGTGTTGGTCCATTGTGTTTTTTGAAAACCAACGTCACTGCACCCGTTTACCAAGAAACTTTGGAGCACTTCATGCTTCCTTCTGCTGACCAGCTTTTTGAAGATGCTGATTTCATTTTCCAGCAGGATTTGGCACCTGCCCACACTGCCAAAAGCACCAAAAGTTCGTTAAATGACCATGGTGTTGGTGTGCTTGACTGGCCAGCAAACTCACCAGACCTGAACCCCATAGAGAATCTATGAGGTATTGTCAAGAAGACTTGAACTACTTCAGTCTGTGTGCATTGAATTTATTTAATACAATAATTAATTAAGTTTCACAATTTGAGTTGAATTACTGAAATAAATGAACTTTTCCATGACATTCTAATTTATTGAGATGCACCTGTACTGCTTTCTCCAGTAGAAAAGTTGTCTCGTCTGAATCATGACAGAAATATGCACAGATAAAGCACCAAAAATATGTAGGTGGATTTTAAGGTGTGAGAACAACAGGGGATGAACTTTTTCACTGGAGGAAGCATTATTATGGAATATGGACTCATATTTTGGCCAGAAGCGATAAGTATTACTTTACAAAACGTTAACTGATGGACTGGAGGCGTGTGGATCACTTGTGGATTATTGTGATGTTTTTAATCAGTTGTTTGAACTCTCATTCTGACGGCACCCATTCACTGCAGAGGATCCATTGGTGAGGAAGTGATGTAATCCTAAATTTCTCCAAATCTGTTCCAATGAATGAACAAGCTCTACATCTTGGATGACCTGAGGGTGAATACATTTTCATTTTTGGGTGAACTATTCCTTTAACCACAAAAAGTGGTGCGAGTTTTTGAATGGGCAAGCACTACCAATGGTCAATGACTCCATGGTCATGAAGGAGCTTCTTCTCCGTTGCAGATCAAAGTGGTGGATCCGAAGACTAAGCAGTGCAGGATGCTTGCAGGCACAGGGAAAGCTGGGAATGGACTTGGCCCAAGCTTTCTGGAGTCCAGCTTCAATGAACCCGGAGGCCTGTGTCTGGGTGAAAGAGGAAAGCTGCTGTATGTGGCGGACACCAACAACCATTGCATCAAAGTCCTGGACCTGCAGACCAAAACGGTCTCTTTGGTGAGTCCCCGCATGTGGGTTGTCATTTGTCAATTGTCATTCTTAATGATTGGCTTATTGTTTTCTCTCTCTTTTTGCACCAGTTTCCCATTGTTGTTCAGCAAGAAGTTGATTCTGTCCTCACAACTGCCACTAGCAGCACACCTGCGGTCAGAAAGCTTCCCAAACTTCCAAAATCAGCTCCAGTCCTTACAATGCCATCAATCACAGTTTCTTCAGGGCAGTCAGTCACTCTTTTTCTGAAATTGGCACTACCGACTGGGACCAAGCTGACTGAAGAAGCCCCTAGTTTCTGGAGCTTATCTGCAGAAGGTACAAAATCAAATGTATCCAATAAGAGCATCTTCACTAGCTCTCAATGCCAATTATGTAAAACGTGTTTATTTACATGCAGTTTTTCGCATCTTGTACACTATTCCTCTGGGGCTCCTCCGTGGGGTGAACTATAGTTTTCTGTTAGCTGGATTGCCATGTTCACACATTTTCAGCAGGCTTTAGGGACCAGCTGGCCATACTGGGAGATGATCCAAGGATAAATAAACAATTCCTCTATGCATCCCAACACACGGTCAACCCTTCATTCTATCTTACCCTTCCTATCTCGCTCTCTTTTTTTAGCATAATAATTTTTGCCTCACCCTCCGTCCGTCTGCTGCAACATTTGTCTTTCCTGTTGTCTCTTCTCTCAGTTCTTCTGCACAAAAACTTCAATCCCGCCCGAAAGCACGTCTTCCATGATTGATAATCAGCCCAGTCACCAGAGACGACTTCTGCTCATCACACTGATTGTTTGTCTACGCTCCGCACCAGAACATTTTACCATGCAATAAACAAGCACCTAATTAGTTTATGAAAGTGGTCGTAGTTGAAGTGACAAAAAGTCCCGGGGGGCTACTCTGCATAATTAGAACAAAGACACCCATTAGGACCAGAAAAGCCTGAACGGCTGTGGGCGTTAAATTCTCAGAAACGGCAGCTACTAGTTCTGTCTGACTTTGATTGACTGACTGTAATTATTCACCAAATTACCGCGAGTGCTTGTTTGTGGGTGGCTTCGCGTGTGTAGTAGTTACTAGTGTAAATGTTTTGTGTGTTATATGTAAATACAAGTGTGCGATTTAAATTCCTGTATTTTGACCCCCTGGAAAATTATCATTATGTAAATGGTTATATCAGCAAGCAGGGTCAGAAATGAATGGAGACTTGGGGAAAGTGCCATCAAAAGTGACAAAAAAAATATGTGACTTCAATTTTTATGATTTTATATTCACTACCATTCAGAAGTTTGTGGTCAGTAAGTTTTTGTTTTGTTTTAGAAAAAATTTAACTTGTTCAGCAAGAATGCATTAAATTGATCAAAAGAGATTGTTACAAAAGATTTGTATTTCAGATAAATGTCTTACAGTTTCCACACAAATATTAAGCAGCACAACATTTCAAACACTGATGATAATAATATGAAATGCTACTTGATCACCAAATCATCATATTAGAATGAATTCTGAAGGATCATGATGAATGTCTTTTGAATTAATTATATATTCTAAAATATAGTAAAATAGAAAACTCTTATTTTACATTCTTGGAATAGTGCTGTATTATTATTGTAATCATTTTTATGTAATTTAAATATAATGTATTTGATTTTATATTATTAAAATGGTAGGCTTATGTAGTTGCATAAACAGATTTTATTTAACGAGAACGGCCTTTAGGTATTTAGAATTTATTTGCATAATTCTTTTTTTTTTGTATGATATATTTATTAAAATTTTCTGGATAAATGTATTAAACTGTAGTACAATTGCCCTAGTAAGTATTTGCACACTTAATCAACAACAAACTAATGTTATATGATTAGATAACTAAATATCAAACATGGTGTCATTTATTTTATTGAAAGACAGTTTGATTGTACTTTTAAAAATAACATTTGATACAGAATTTTTTTTAGCTTTCAAAAGATAACTCAACAGATATAATGTGAAAAATATGTAAACATGCCGTCATAAAAAAACATTTCTAAAAGTTTGTTTTGTACTCTGTGCTTATGTTTTACGTAGGTCAGCCCTGTAGGTCTTTGCACACGTCCTCTCTGGTTCGGTCTCACTGGGGATCATTTGATTGGACACTGTCCTAATTCTATCTGGCACTTGTCTTAGTAGCCTGCCCTTGATTCAAGGCCAGTGACACACCTGGTACACACTGCATTGCAGAACCATTAACAAAAGGCGTTTCCTTTCACCGCTAACGCACATGATTCCCTACTGAAATTGTGTTTGTATGCATATTGAAAGTCCCCATCAACTGCCAGAGAAATATATGAAAGTGAAAGTGACGTGACATGTGGCCAAGTATGGTGACCCCATACTCGGAATTAGTGCTCTGCATTTACCCATCCAAAGTGCACACACACACCGTGAACACACACCCGGAGCAGTGGGCAGCCATTTATGCTGCGGCGCCCGGGGAGCAGTTGGGGGTTCGGTGCCTTGCTCAAGGGCACCTCAGTTGTGGTATTGAAGGTGGGACTGTACATTCACTTCCCCCACCTACAATCCCTGCCGGTACAAGTCTCGAACCCACTTCCTTTGGGTTATGAGTCCGACTCTCTAACCATTAGGCCACGACTTCCCCGAAACCACGACTTTCCCGAAGTCGTGGTATATCATTGTGTTGGCAGATGTATACATGTTGTTTTACACCCAGACACATGGTGCTTCAGGAACCAATGCCTTCCAAACAAAAATCAGCCAGAAATATCAAACGTTACAGGAATCGTCCATCAACCGCACATTAAGCCATTTTGTTTTTCTCGGCAGGTAATGAGTGGTTACTGGAAGGGCGAGCTGTAACGGGGAGCATCAGTGATCTCTCTGAACCTATCTCGATCGTCTCCTCCATCCCAGCGGCCCCTGCATCCCCAGACCCCACACTGACGCTCGACGCCTGGGTTTACGGCTGCCTTTCTGAGGGCGGGGCTTGTATGATGAAGGCAGTGTCCTTTAAACAGCCTCTTCTGATTGGTTCCACATCTCAGGAAGGTTCTGTTGCCGTGACGCTTGAGCATGCCTTTTAAAATAAGTGTCCACCCAAAGGATCTTGGAGCACATTTAAAGGGATACTTTACCAAAACTGAAAATTCTGTTATCGTTTACTCATCCTAATGTCATTCCAAAACTGTCTGAATTTCTTCAGTGGAACACAAAAGATGATGTTTTGAAGAATCCCAATGTTGACAATTTTGGTTCATATTGACCTGCATTGTAAGGACAAAAATTACAATGGAAGTCAGTGGGAATCAAAACTGTTTGGTTACCAACATTATGGAGAATATTTTCCGTTACGTTCCTCAGAAGAAATAAAGTCATACAGGTTTGAGGCGGAGTAAATAATGACAGAATTTTCATTTTTGGGTCATCCAAAAATGATAATTTGTGTTTCGTCACTCTCATGTCATTCCAAACCTGTATGAATTTCTTCTGTGAAACACAAAAAAAATGTAGAACAATTACTTTTTTTTTTCATACCATTAAAAAAAAACCTTTTGGGATTTGAGGTTGTTTTGTATAAAAGCTTGTTTCTGCCATGAAATAAAAAATAAAGGTAATTGCGACTCTCAAAATTAAGATTTTTTTCTTACAGTTCTGAAAACATCGTAGTTGTGAGATATAAACTCAGAATTCTGACTTTATTCTTGTAATTCTGTGTTTATGCCTCCCAATTTTGTTTGGGTTTTTTTCTGCACCATGGAATAAAAAAGGTAATTGCAACTTTTTATCTTACAGTTTTTCAATCTCAACTTTTTCTCTCACAGTTGTGAGTTTATATCTCACAAATTGCAGTTTTCTTGCAAATCTGAGGGGGGGAAAAGCCAGAATTGTGAGAAAAGTTTAAATAGTGAGATATAACCTTAGTTGCGAAGGGGGAAAAAAGGCACAATTACCTTTTTTATTTTTGTATCCTGCGGTGGAAACATGCTTCCATAATTTTGGACCCCATTGACTTTCATTATATGGACAAAAATATATTTTTCCTCCTCCTGTGTTCCATAGAAGAAAAACAGAACGACATGAGGATGAGCAAATGATTTTTTAGGTGAATATCCTATTAACATTCAAATCACATCCTGCGGTTAACACATACTGTATTAATCAGACACTTCACATGCTCATCATCAGGCTAATCAGACAGATTGCAAGTACTAATTGTAGAGACAGGATCTGACTGTTAAATCTTGACAAATATTGAACAAAGTGCCTCATTCTCAATATTTTTTATGGTTCTGCTAGGGGTGTTTCACATGATTAAGCTTGTGTAATGCCTTTGTCAGATAGCCTGATATCATTATCAGCCATCTTCATTCAGTCACTCACATGCTCTCACACAATAATATTTGAAATAATGCTGTGTAGTGTAAAAATGTAGCCAGTGTCAGCTGCTCTGACAGCCCTTCATGGTTGGGTTGGCTGATATTATTATTATTTCCCGCACTGCACTTTTTTTTCTTAACCATATGATATCGTAAGCCAGTCTTGTAAATGAGCAGTCAGACTTAATGCTATTTAATTGCCATTATTTATTATTGTTTACCAGGCTTAAGTGCCTTTTCAATGAGCAATACACTTTATATGAATGAGCTATGTGTTGGAAATCAAGCGGTGACATTAATTTCAGTGTTCAATCTTTTGTGGAATCGAATCATGAGCCATTTACATCTACATATTCATGTTTTCTGAAATAATAGCCACTCAGTGCTGTTAAGCATTAACAATGGAACTACAATGTATTCCTGATACATCATAGATCATGTGCTTGCAGATCATGCACTCGCAGAGTATGAGTGTGAATCAGACCAGGTGATTCTTTTAGACTCTGTGTAGAAATGGCCTCTAAAATTGTTCTGTTGCTGTTTTTGCTTGCTTTTCCAGTGGCAGTTCTAGCCTATAAACTATTTAATAAAAACAAAATTTATCTCTCACTCTTTTGAGGGCTGCTCTTTTATACAGCCTCCAAATTCTGCACTTTAACAGATTAATTGGATGCAGTGGTCTAATAAAGTTTATTTTCCCAGCATTTATGTGTTCAGCGTTGTCATATCCTCTTCACTACAAACAAGGACCAATGCAATCATTGTAAATGACAAAAGACCATCTGTTCCAGCAGAGACACTTCATGGTGAGAACTATTTCAGTGGTCATTTTTTTTAGGTTTGATTTGTTAATATAGAGCAACAATTTGTTTCACAACATTTATTGATTTAGTCGATTGTCAATTTATAAATATACCATTGATTAATGTTAATTCATGTTTGTCATGATACATTTACTCAATGTTATTCATATAACTTTGAATTTGAAGTGCTGAGAAGAATATGTAAAAATAATATAAACTGATTAATAAATGGTGTAAAATTATTGTATATTGTTGGTTAATGATACCGTTCCATGGTTTGGGGTCAGTAAGATGTTTTAATGTTAAAGTCTTTTATGCTCTCCAAGGCTGCGTTTATTTGACCAAAAATACAGTAAAAACAGTAATATTGTGAAATGTTATTACAAATTAAAATGTTTTCTTTTTGAATATATTTTAAAATGTCATTTATTCATGTGAATTTTCAGCAGCCATTACTCCAGTCTTCAATGTTACATGATCCTTCAGAAATCATTTGAATATGCTAATTTGGTGCTCAAGGAAGATTTCTTATTTTCAATGTTGAAATGTTCATATTTTTGTGGAAACCATAAAACATTATTTTCAGGATTCGTTAATGAATAGAAAGTATAAACATTATAAATGTCTTTGCTGTCTCTTTCAATAAATGTAATGCATTCA
>NW_015505205.1:1285418-1288668 GCF_001515645.1 Sinocyclocheilus grahami | reverse complement strand
GGGGGGGGGGGGGGGGAATCAAAACGTTTTGACTTGTAGTGCACTATTTAGTTGACTTATGTTAATGATTGATTATCCTATTTGTAAAGTTATTTCGGTGAAGATCCACACACACACCAGATGACCGTGTGCTCCATTCACTAAAGCGTTTGGCTGTCTAAAAAAGTGGTATTGCTACCACGCTCCATTTCCTTGGCTTAATGTTCTCAGCCATTCCAAATAAAGCTGAGCTGTGAAAATATATGCTTTGTGCTGCTGAATGTGATCCTCATAATCTCTCAGTAAACACTGAATGCCATCAGAATGTTCATTTCCACTCACAAGAATCCCCAAGAGAAGCCACAGCGCCCATTACTGCGCAACAGGCTAATATTTAACCAGAAAGCACAATACCAATCAGAGCCCGAGTCCATATGCAGGATTAACAGAAGCATAAACAAGAAATAGAACATTAGAATTTAACAGGCAGTCAATCAGACAGCTGCTTTTTGACACACATCTGCTGTCATCACATCAGCTCACAGCAGCAGTGAAAGAGCATTTGCACTTGAGATGATTACGCACTTGCAAATATCATTGTGCAAATTTATGAATTTAGCAAAGACGTTCCTGCAATTTTGGATTGGAGGGGAAAAAGACTCAGGTTCTCTTTGCCAGAATCACCCATAATTTTTCAAGAGCACTGAAATAATATGAAGAATGCCATGGGTGACTGAGAGGCAACAACATGAACTCAAGGCCTCAGTGTTTAGATCTGGTGATACTGTGAGTGTTGGTTGACAGGAACGTCAGTCTGTAAAACGTCTGTAAAACCTCCATATTAGTCTTTCAGGTTCAGTTATGATTCCATGACAGGACTATTAACCCTGTGTGCGTTAGCTCAAGTAAAACTTCTAAGCGTACTTCTAAGGCTCAGTCTCAATGTTACAGTGCTTATTTCTGCTATATTTTTTAGATCTTTCTGAGTGATCAGAGTTATAATTTGGAAACAGAAAACAATCAAATACATGTGAAAGAAAAGGTGCATCTTAATCCGCATACTTCATGGCTAGACAACTTTGCTGCAGAGTTTAGCTTCAACCCTGATCAAACTCACCTAGCTTTAATGCTGTGCCTCAAAGCTTAGGCAGCTGACTTATTCCCTTGCTGCCCTATGAAGCAATGACTTTCCAAGCTGTTTACACACATTCTATTTCAGATAGATTTCTGAGCCAACATAAATATTAAGGGATACAAGATCTACAACAAAACAGAGAGAGAGAGCTTTGGTGATAACTAAGTGAACATTTAATAGCATACAATACTAATTTATTGCTATAAATTAAATCAAACGGGGAAAGAGTTGATCAAAAACATACATTTCCACACAAACTGACCAAAAACTGCAACTTTCAGAGTTGCCCATCCCTGGTGTACTTATTCTCTATACTCTTTTATAGTATAAATAGTGTGAGTAGAATATTCAAACCGAAAATTCCAACAAGAATTTAACTGAAACAACAAAGTGTAGAATGTTGGACACCATGCATTCATGGGTCAAAGCTTTCCTTATGTAGTGGAGGGACTTGAAGTTGGATAACAAAATAACCTAATACTATTCATACCCTAGACTTTGAGTACATAGTGAATAGTATACTGTAAGTGCATAGTGTATAGCAGTGGTCCCCAGTCCTGGTCCTGGAGAACCCAAAACACTGCATATATTTTATGTCTCTCTTATATGACACACACAGATTTTGGAGTCTACTAACGGGCTGATAAATTGAATTAAGTGCGTTTCATTAGGGAGGAAAAAAGTGCAATAAATAATTTGCATTAAAATGTGCATTGTTGGGGGTTCTCCTGGACTAGGTTTGGGAACCACTGCTGGGAACCCCACTCATTTGGGACACAACCATCGACTTTCATTGCTGGAGGGTCAGCAGCACCTAGCAACCATATAGTAATGCACTACAAATCATTCAGAGCACCTTATAGTAACCATATCATAACCACCCAAGACCTTCTTAGTCATGCATGATGAAGCACCACTCTTATTAGTGTTTAATGTAGTGTATAGTTCACATTAACCATTAAAGAAGAGTCAGTATTAATCTGTATGATGAAGTTTGCGGAATGACATTGATTGAAGAGCATGTCAAAAATTTTAAATCATTTACTCACCCTTATGCCGTTCCAAACTTGTATGACTTTCTTTCTCCTGTGGAACACAAAAAAAGATCTTTTAAAGAATGTTTCTACTGTTTTCATCCATAAGTCAATGGGGTCCAAAACAATACTGAACCCCACTTACTTTCATTATCCACTCTTAAATATAGAGTCCAAAAGGATTTTTCTAATCTAAAGAAACTTTTTCAATTATAAAGAACCTTCTGGACAGTGAAAAATTTCCATGGATGCTATAGGTTCTTTTTGGAGCCATAGTTGCTGATAAAGGACCATTATTTTTAAAGGGGTCATATGATGCGATTTCAATTTTTCCTTTCTCTTTGGAGTGTTACAAGCTCTTGGTGCATGAAGAAGATCTGTAAAGTTGCGAAGACTAAAGTCTCAAATCCAAAGAGATATTCTTTATAAAAGTTAAGAGTCAGCCACACCTACCTAAAACAGCTCGTTCTAACACGCCCCCACATATCTACGTCACTATGTGGGAAGATTTGCATAACACCGCCCAAATGTTCACGCAAAGAAAGAAGGCGTAACTTTTATTCTCGCTGTAGTATTGTTGTTGCCGCCAGCGCCATGTTGTGAATGGGCTGTGTGCTTCATTGTGAAAGCGAAACTACTTTGTTTGGCCTTCCAAAAGAGGACGATATCTGCTTTGTCATGCCTGGAGCTGATCCGTGCTGGTCGCTGAGGAAATACTACAACTTAGTGCTGTGGATCACCGGATCGGCTTTCACCGTGGACGAAGCGGAGTCCAGCCCGGGGTCGTCACATGGGGTTGCCGCAAGCCCGCCGGATGCTCCTTTGTCGAATCCGCCGCCTCTGCTCACTCAGCCCTCCAGCCGTTCCTCACTTTAGCCCCCGGCATCTGCTCACTCTAGGCCGCCGTGTGTGACGCTGTGTTTCATTGTGAAAGCGAAACTACCTTGTTTGGCTTTCCAAAAATGGACACAACTAAAAATCAGTGGTTAAGTTGTATTTACAACACTGTTCCAGAACAGTTCAACCCAAATATTCAGATGTGTGCAGCACATTTTATGGAGGACTGTTTCCTGGAAGAGTAGACTACAATGCCGGCTGTTCT
>NW_015505205.1:1285050-1285315 GCF_001515645.1 Sinocyclocheilus grahami | reverse complement strand
CGATGAGCTTTGTAAAAATCTACGCGTTTCAGAAAGGCGGGGCATAGAGGAGAAACAATAATGTACAGTATGTGGAAAATAATGTGTTTTTTGAACCTTAAACCGCATAAACACATTTCATTACACCAAATACACAAAATAATGTTCTTTTTAGCAACATCATATGACTCCTTTAATGTGAGAGTATCCTGAGAGTAGCTATACTTATTAAAGGGTTCATATGATGCTGCTAAAAAGATTTTTACAAAGCTCATCGGTCTGAAAA
>NW_015505205.1:1276864-1284905 GCF_001515645.1 Sinocyclocheilus grahami | reverse complement strand
ATCAGTAAACAGTCCTCCATAAAATGTGCTGCACACATCTGAATATTTGGGCTGAAGTGTTCTGGAACAGTGTTGTAAATACAACTTAACCACTGATTTCTAGTCGTGTCCATTTTTGGAAAGCCAAACAAAGTAGTTTCGCTTTCACAATGAAACAGCGTCACACACGGCGGCCTAGAGTGAGCAGATGCCGGGGGCTAAAGTGAGGAACGGCCGGAGAGCTGAGTGAGCAGAGGCGGCGGATTCGACAAAGGAGCATCCGGCGGGCTTGCGGCAACCCCATGTGACGACCCCGGGCTGGACTCCGCTTCGTCCACGGTGAAAGCCGATACGGCGATCCACAGCGCGAAGTTGATGTATTTCCTCAGCAACCAGCACGGATCAGCTCCAGGCATGACGAAGCAGATATCGTCCTCTTTTGGAAGGCCAAACAAAGTAGTTTCACTTTCACGATGAAACACAGCATCTTCACGACATGGCGGCGGCAACAACAATACTACAGCAAGAATAAAAGTTATGCCTTCTTTCTTTGAGTGAACATTTGGGCAGCGTTATGCAAATCTTCCCAGATAGTGACGTAGGTATGTGGGGGCGTGTTAGAACGAGCTGTTTTAGGTAGGTGTGGCTGACTCTTAACTTTTATAAAGAATATCTCTTTGGATTTGAGAGTTTAGTCTTTGCAACTTTACAGATCTTCTTTATGCACCAAGAGCTTGTAACACTCCAAAGAGAGGAAAAATTTAAATCGCATCATATGACCCTTTTAAGGTTTGCTGATATCATTATAATCCCACCAGCTGCTGAGTTACTGGCAATTCAAATGCTATTAAATGCTAGTTTAATGGACATCTGAAGTTAATGCACATCTGTCTCTCTGGGGTAAAACACTGTATATACACTTCCAAAGCTACAATCATTCAATAACACACCATGAAGGGAACACAATGAACTTTCAGCTGCAGTCATGTTTATGTTTGCATATGTAGAATGAACAACAGGTTTTCAGAGGTTAATAGCCAAGTCTGAGATCAGAGCGTGCTGTTTGTCAGATACTGACCCTTTGAACCATCCTTCCATTAGGAAGAGGGGAAGACAGATGCTGTTTTTGATCTGTGACATTTGCCAGAAGTGTAAACGTATGGAATGTATGAAACATATGGAGTGTGAAGCATAGACTGACAGACAGATGTGGCGTATCCGTGCTCCCTCAAGAGTTTATGAATGTCTGGAACAAGTATTTCAATCAAAATTCATAGTTTAACAGATGCATAATACATAATGAAACCTTTACATTTCATTATATTACTTATTCATTTCTTACTATTTCTCCTCAAAGCCACAACAGATCTCCTTCTGAAGGTCAGAAAATGAAAGTTTATTATTTGGTGCAGGTGTTTGGGTAAATACGCGAGGAACTTTATAATTTAATATTATTCAGGATTGATATTCTGAAGACATTTACCATGACTTGAAAACTGCTCTGTGAATTTTAATAAAACGGCATGAAATTAAAGATAATTAGACAGCTGCGAATAGAAATATGAAAAGTTACTTGGGTTTCGCTTACATAATTGTCACAGTACTTTACATGTTTTAATCCTTTCATTTTGATAATAGGCCTACAGAGAAGAATGTTCATTTTCCATGCTGTATTTAGCACTAGCCTTGCATGGGCTAATTTAAATTCAGAATATGTTTTATTAGTTGCACTGTGGTTATGGCTTAAGAATCGTCAGTGCAGAAAGCCATTGTGATTAAATTGGTATAAACTGTTAGTTTGTTGCTCAAATCCTTATTTGCTCTCAAAGAAGACTGTGACTATAGGAAGAAAAGGAGGAAAAGAGGAAGATTTATAGGATTTGTTTCTTAAAAACATGCAGCTTTTCACTTCACAAGACATTAACTGATGGACTAGAGTCGTGTGGATTACTTGTGGATTATTGTGATGTTTTTATCAGCTGTTTGGACTCTCATTCTGATGGCACCCATTCACTGCAGAGGATCCATTGGTGGGCATGTGATGTAATGCTACATTTCTCCAAATCTGCTCTGATGAAAAAAACAAAGTCATCTACATCTTGGATGCCCTGAGGGTGAGTATATTTTCAGCAAATTTTTGGTTAAACTATTCCTTTAACTAATAACACTCGACTGTTCACATGACTTAATCTCTTCCCCTTCTAATTTCAGTCTAAATCATCCATCATTATGTAGTCATCATCATTAAACTGCATTACCACAATTCCAAGCGATCCAATGAATGCATGTCTCAATTTGCATTGGTACCTGAATGGAATTTTTATGCTACATATAGATTGCATAACTCTCCTTATTGACATATTAGTCCTGCATCCTGATTCCTGCACCACAATGCAACATGAGTAGACTTCCTTTCGCTCGCTTAGAAAGAGTGAGATCATTCCGTTCACAAGAGTCCCAGGACTTCATCTGATGGATCAAACAATGACAAAAGGGGTTGAAAGTGTGTAGGGACCGGCCCTACGTTATTACATGTTGGTGCAGTTAATATCAAATATCTCTTTATTTTTGGGACTGCTACTACATGTTGACTTTTTTTTAAAGAAGAAAAGGTCAGAATGCTGTTCTACAATGCTGGAATGTAAATGAGAACGAGAGAGAAATTCTGTAGCGGCAGCATTATTCTAATGTGCCTGTCGGTGTCCCGGCTATAAGGAGGTGCAATTATGATCTTATCTAGTAACAGCTTCCTACTGCTAGAAAAACACCTCTCGCCCGGGCTGATTCGTTTTCAGAAGGAAAGCAAGTGGCTTGACCCTTTTTATAGCTTGGCTGGTGGTGATTTGTCCAGGAAAGTGCCGGGGCACGATTATAGAACAACTGAATCGAGCATTGTGAAGTTTGCAAACATGCGCCGTATCTGTCCAGGGGCCCTGTAATTGCTTTGTGCTGTCAGGCAGTGTTGTTGCATATTATTTTCCAGATGTTTGAGAAGTTTGCACTGACGTTTACATGAGTTTACACTCTTAAAAATGGGGGGTTTCGCAGCAATGCCATAGAACAATTTTTGGTTCCCAAAAAAACTAGTGAGCAGTTCATAAAAGAACCTTTTTTTTTTCTTAGTTTGAAGAATATTATTAGAATCTAAAGAGCCGTTTTCCACTATAAAGAGCTTTTGTGAAGTGGAAATGTTTCATGTTTAGCACATACAAGCACAAGTATGGTTCTAAGTTGGCTAAACATAAACAACATAAAGTAGAGAAAAGTATGCAATTTATATCATTACTAATATAATTATATAATTTCTATAATTCCTAAAGTGATTAGTTATTAAAATGTGTTTAACTGTAAGCCACCTCACCATATACCAAAATTATTTTAAATGACTACATTTTACTGTAAAGCACTGCAAAAATACTTTTTAGATGTAAAATGTATAAATTACACTGTACAGAATATGTAAAACATTAGTGTGAATATTGTTTTTTCATTAATAAAATCCCAAAAGGGGCATTCACAAAATTATTTGCACAAACCTTTCTTTAGATCGTTTTTAAACTTTAATAACAATTTTTGCTATTAGCTAGGCTATGTGCATTGGGGTGTTTTATGATCATTTTATAGCATTATTGACATAGGGTCAATGTGCTCACCAATGATCTTACACTGTTTATTTCTCAAAAGGGAAAAAACGTGATCTCAAACGTTTGGACCCCTCTGTAACGTGTGATTCGCTATAAGTCCTAAAATTACCATGCGTAAAAGCGCCGCGCAAAGTCTGCACTTGGGTAGGACCAAGAGGTTTTGCGCGGCGCTTTGTGTTGATCAAATAGTGAAAGACTTACAATTTAGAAATGCAGAGCCATTGGCTGTGCAGCCCTGTGACGTCACCGTTGTATTTGTCGCTCTGCTCCTTCTTTCAGTGAGCACCTGTGTGCGCTGGGCTGGAGAGCAGAGCGCGGATGGAAGCGCTCCACACTGGACCTGAAGTTCTGAATGAACGCGCTTCATTTCTCCACACCATGGGAGACGGTTTACCGTCCGTAAACTACAGCAATGACTCTAAACGCGGCACGGTGGATCTGAACTTATCAGAACAGTGGCTCGTGGGCATGGGAATCATCATGGGTCTGATAGTGTTCATCATTGTAGTGGGAAATATACTGGTTATAGTCGCCATAGCGCGGAATCAGAGGCTCCAGACGCTCACCAATGTTTTCATCGTGTCTCTGGCGTGCGCAGATCTCATCATGGGGTTACTGGTAGTGCCATTTGGTGCAGCCTTGGAGGTTAGAGGAGTCTGGATGTATGGATCGTTCTTCTGTGAATTCTGGATATCTGTTGATGTTCTTTGCGTCACGGCGAGCATCGAGACCCTGTGCGTAATTGCAATAGACAGGTATATCGCCATCATCTCTCCGTTTCGCTATCAAAGTCTTTTAACGAAAGAACGAGCCAAGGTGGTGGTTTGTGGAGTGTGGGCTATATCAGCTCTGGTGTCATTTCCACCCATCCTAATGCACTGGTCCCGGGACAGCGAGGAGACAGCGTGCTATGATAATCCCGAGTGCTGTGACTTCATTACCAACCGTGCATATGCCATCTCCTCCTCTATTATATCGTTTTACATCCCTTTAATAGTCATGATATTCGTCTATGCCAGAGTGTATAGAGAAGCCAAAGAACAGCTGAACAAAATCAACAAATGTGAGGGAAGGTTCTACAACAATCATGGTACTAATTGCAAACCTAACCGAAAACGAACCACCAGGATCCTGGCTATAAAAGAGCAGAAGGCGCTGAAAACGTTGGGAATAATCATGGGAACGTTCACTCTCTGCTGGCTGCCGTTCTTCATCGTTAACGTGGTGCGGGTGTTTTGCGCACAAGTGGTGGATAAGGAGCTCTTCGTGTTTTTGAACTGGCTGGGGTACGTGAACTCCGCCTTCAACCCCATCATATACTGTCGCAGTCCCGACTTCAGGAAAGCCTTCAAGAGGCTGTTGTGTTGTCCGAGGCAGGCGGACCGCAGGCTGCACGTGAGCTCGTGCGACCTGTCGCGCTGCACCGGTGGCTTTGGGAACTCACTGGAGCAGAGCATGCTCGGGACCTGGTCGGACTGTAACGGCGCCAGCAGCGACTGCAGTCTGGAAAGAAACGGCAGGATGTCCCATTCAGAGTCTCAACTGTAAAAGTAAAACCATGACTATTTAATCGCTATTACTCGAGCAAGAGTGCTGTTTGTGTTTCTTATCAGGTAATGACGACCGCGCTGAAAGTGTGATATTGCTTGTTCGATAAACAATCAATCAATGTGTCGTGAAATGCGTTTCTGAGAAAAATGGCCAGTCGCACATTTCTGGAACGAAAATAGTTCCAGAAAAAAAATCAAGCGTTATTTTTAACTATCGCCAAGCAACGCACAAACTAAATATATGGGTGGGGCGGAGCAGTTATCGATTCCCCCTCCCCCACTCAACCCCGGGCTTTACTCGAGCGATCGTGGATCGGGAAAAACCGCGCACTTGCTCCGCTTCCACTTCGACCTGCTCCTCCATGAACACGAATAAGCGGAGTAATACAAACAGTGAAAAGTCCAAGTACCAAAATTCAGCACTTTTGAAAAGCAGCTCAGCCAATCCAATCCGAGGGCCGGAACTAACTGTTGTAGAAAATAGATAACAGGGCAGCCGAAATTTTGCAGTGTCCAAACAACCAAAACGAACCCATTTAATCCCATTTTTTCTCTGCTAAATCAGCATATAAATTTGGAGAAGGCATTGAAGCAAATTGCTAAATTGAAAAAAAGCTTATTTTTTTTTGCCCGGGATTGCTGTTAGTAAAACGAAATAAATTATAAACAACTAATCAGCATCATTTGATATTTTTACTACTCAGCAATTGTGCGGAACAGGTATTTCAAAGATAGGCTACATGCATATATTTCTTTGTTTCTTTAAATGTAACAATATTCCTTAAAATGTATTGAAATTTATAAAAAATTCTCAAGTGAATCAATCAGGTATTCAAAATGGGTTTCTTGCTATCTACAAATGTGTTCACTGACATGAAATAAAATGTAGTCTATATTGTGATGTGATTCATACAAGACATCCAAGTCATAAAAATACATTAATAATAGACCCATTAAATATCAGATATGTTTATCATTTACACAGAGGAGCAAACTAAAACTAAAAAGCTCTAAACTGACTGTTTAAACCAGCTGTTTAAAAATGATCACATTAGCCTACATCAAGTCTGCACCTTCATGAGAGCTCATGTAAAATACACACAAAAATACAACTTTTCTAGATCCCTCAAGCTCAAAAGCAAATGCAGTCACAAATGTTAATGTGGGATTAAATGGGTTCAAAACATTTGGCAAGGGTTGAATTGTAAAACCTGACATCATTTTAAATACAAACCATTCAGTATTTAACAGTAATAAATGGCAGTTTGGCCGGACTGAAGCAGTGGTGAGTTGAAACAGTGTTTTTCATTCTTCATAGCAATGTTTTCAGGCTTTGAGCCTTCACATTGTTTATTGGAATGTTTAATTTCTCGAATGTGTGATATTAAATCTTGTTTTACCTCATACCTGTATAATGTGCAAATTGTACAAGGAGGAAGTTGTTTATATTAAACAAATGTTAAAATGTACAGTATTTATTTGATGCATTGTACAGGATATACAAAAAAGCGTGGCAATGTGATAATGTTAAATATTACTTGTGATTTGCACCTTATTTGTGTCAAATGTGAGCTTCTTGCATTTTCCATTCATTTTGAATTTCTACCAGTTATAAATGTTAGTTTGATTTATCTGTAAATGAGATGCACAGACATATTTTTGGGCAGGTTTTGTTATGAATATATTGTCCCAACTTCACATTTTTACAGAAATAATTTATGTATCAGTGCCTCATGTGAAGTATTGTACAAGATTCATCATGTTGACGTTAAGTTGGCTAGCGCACAATAAAATGTGATATTGTGAAAAGGCACATTGCTTTTGTAATTACTTTATCATTTGTCATGAAGATCATCACCATCATCTGTTGGGATTTCGGTATGTTGTTTGTTTTTTTATGGCAAAATATTTCAGACGTACTTACTGAAATGAGGGATCGATTTAATTGTCAACAGATCTTTAACTATTTTATCTAAACAGTTGCGACAAAAAAGCGTGGCAATGTGATAATGTTAAATATTACTTGTGATTTGCACCTTATTTGTGTCAAATGTGAGCTTCTTGGATTTTCCATTCATTTTGAATTTCTACCAGTTATAAATGTTAGTTTGATTTATCTGTAAATGAGATGCACAGACATATTTTTGGGCAGGTTTTGTTATGAATATATTGTCCCAACTTCACATTTTTACAGAAATAATTTATGTATCAGTGCCTCATGTGAAGTATTGTACAAGATTCTTCATGTTGACGTTAAGTTGGCTAGCGCACAATAAAATGTGATATTGTGAAAAGGCACATTGCTTTTGTAATTACTTTATCATTTGTCATGAAGATCATCACCATCATCTGTTGGGATTTCGGTATGTTGTTTGTTTTTTTATGGCAAAATATTTCAGACGTACTTACTGAAATGAGGGATCGATTTTATGTCAACAGATCTTTAACTATTTTATCTAAACAGCTGCAATTTACATCTCAATATGTGAATTACTCTCATCTGCAGTTGAATGAAAGTTTAAAAAAAAGTCATTTTCAACATGGCTAATGTCTACCAAAGGCCTCCCATTAGAGTTTGCTTTAAAGGGGTCATATGATGCGATTTAAATTTTTCCTTTCTCTTTGGAGTGTTACAAGCTCTTGGTGCATAAAGAAGATCTGTAAAGTTGCAAAGACTAAACTCTCAAATCCAAAGAGATATTCTTTATAAAAGTTAAGAGTCAGCCACACCTACCTAAAACAGCTCGTTCTAACACGCCCCCACATGTCGTCACTATGTGGGAAGATTTGCATAACGCTGCCCAAATGTTCACGCAAAGAAAGAAGGCGTAACTTTTATTCTCGCTGTAGTATTGTTGTTGCTGCCGC
>NW_015505205.1:1251956-1275572 GCF_001515645.1 Sinocyclocheilus grahami | reverse complement strand
TCTCGTCGCTCTGGCCGGGACACGGCATCACAGTATGTTAAGGGGCGTAACATTTCCGTCACACGCTTGAGGTATTCGGCCAATCACAACGCACTGGATAGCTGGCCAATCAGAGCACACCTTGCTTTTCAGACCGATGAGCTTTGTAAAAATCAATGTGTTTCAGAAAGGCGGGGCATAGAGGAGAAACAATAATGTACAGTATGTGGAAAATAATGTTTTTTTAACCTTAAACTGCACAAACACATTTCATTACACCAAATACGCAAAATAATGTTCTTTTTAGCAAAATCATATGACCCCTTTAAATATTTATGTGCTGACCTCATTTAGTTTGATCTGATTGCGGCACTTGCATCACTGTTGGGTTTTCCACCATTTCAGACCACATTGGACTGTAAAAAATAACACGACACGGCATCATTTCACATGTGAAAACTAGCAGTATGTGTTGAGGTGCAGGTCCCTTGGTTAAGATTCGCATCACAATGTGAACACAAAGCGTTAGGAAATTCTCCTAATGGTATAATTTTCTGCATCATTGGAGTGTTAGCAAAGGCTTTAGGAAAATATGGAAATTCTAATTTTCTGCAGATCAACTTGCCTCATGCCTTATGAGTACTTTGTTTAAAGTGAAGTTCAGCTTAAATCACAGTTAGCACTGATGGACAATAAGATGCAATTATGTGGTCAATTATTTCAGTATAGCCTATTGGTTAGTGTGATTTTCTGGTTTAGTTTAGAAGATTTTTAAAATGTTTTTGAAATAAATCTTTTCTGCTCATTAAGGCTGCATGCATTTATTTGATTAAAAATACAGTAAAAATGGTAACATTATGAAATACAATTACAATTTAAAATAACTTTTTTAAAAACTGAATTTATTTCTGTGATGGCAAAGCTGTATTGTACACTAGTCTTCAGTGTCACATGATCCTTCAGAAATCATCCTAAAATGCTCATTTGAAGCTCCAGAAACTTTTTTCTGGAACAGTTTTTTTTCAGGATTTTATGATGAATAGAAAGTTGAATAATAGAATGAATAGTTGAATGAATAGAAAGAACAGTGTTTATTTTGCATAAAAATGCTAACATATTTGACCTATTTTAACCTATTTTCTTTTAAATGCAGAGGCCCCAAACTTTAAAATGGTAATATATCATGGTTTCCACAAAAATATTATGCAGTACAAATAAAAATAAATGTTACTTGAGCATCAAATCAATATATTAGAATGATTTCTGAAGGATCATGTGACACGGAAGACTGTAATGGCTGAAGATTTAGTTTTGACATCACAGGAATAAATGACATTTTAAAATATATTAAATGGCATTTTAAAATGATTTATAATATATTACGTATAATACAATTGTACTTTTCCTCATTAATTTTAAAAATGATTTTTATGTTCAATAAATAACAAACAACAACAACAACAAAAAAACATTTTCAGGTCCCGTTTTATTGCTTATCATTTTATTCCTTCTAGATATAACCAGATGTGAAATGCCATGTGCTTAGGAAAAAAAGAAGAAAGAAAAGCTTTTAGGGAATAAATTTCATTTGAACTCACAGTTGTGTGCTATTACTTACAAGAGGTTGGATGCTTTAAAATGCATTAATGCTCTGAGCTGTCCCCAGAGCCCTCACGCATTTAAATCTGCCTCAGGGTCGCTGAATGCAATATGTCCGCATCGCTTCGGCTAATGAACCTTATTTAAATGTGATTACCTGTGCTAATACAACAGAGCAGCGCTTCACAACAACAACACTGCCCACATCATGAATACACTCCTGGCTGCATGTCACCTTGTTATTAGCAACCGTTTGCTTGGCAGGAATTTGTATCCGGACAGACGTGACAGATCAGGGCTCTTGTGTTGAAACAAATGGTGCACATGTGATTGGGCTTTGGTTGCTTTATCAGCATTGAATCTGCTTCATTAATCAGAAAGCTTATTCTTAGTTTATCATTCTCTGATGACTCTTTACGTAATGGCTCAATGTGGGCCTGCTTTTATTTGCTTGAAAGCTCAAATGCTGCTGTGCTCAAATCAGGAGAATCACAGAGAAACGCACATTGACCTAAGTAGAAAAGATTAGCTCACTGTGGTCAGTGAACAGTACATTTGCTTACTTCAAACGTTAAGTGTCTATTAATAGCAGTTGGTGAACAAGTTCAAAACGTTTTCGCTTTGACTGCCATTACACATCTTTAGTTGAGTTAAGGACCACTTGGTCTGGAGCGGCAGCACGTTGGTTAATGTCAGTCAATGGCTGCCAGGAGCACATCATGGAGATAAAACGCTCTCGTGTTTTTCCCTCTCAAGTTGGTCAACAGCTTACATGGTTAATACTAATACATAATTGCCTTATGAGGTGTTGAGAGAATGGCATTCACTTATATATAACGTTACCTGTGCACGCCTGGCTGCCTTCCATTCATTCCAGTGTCGTTTTGTTTCCATTCGACACCTTTTCTGAAGAGCGCTTTCGGATCACAATATCCACGCTCACACTTACTGTACTGTGAAGTGTACAGAGGCGGACAGTACGCTCTTAAAAATAAAGGTGCTTCAAAAGGTTCTTCAAGCGATGCCATAGAAGAACCATTTTGGGTTCCACAAAGAACCATTCAGTCAAAGGTTCTTTAAAGAACCTTTGACTGAATGGTTCTTTGTGGAACCCAAAATGGTTCTTCTATGGCATCGCTTGAAGAACCTTTTGAAGCACCTTTATTTTTAAGAGTGTAACTAAGTAAATTTACTCAAAAGGTTCTTCAAGCGATGCCATAGAAGAACCATTTTGGGTTCCACAAAGAACCATTCAGTCAAAGGTTCTTTAAAGAACCATCTCTTTCTTACCTTTTTGTAAGCTGAAGAACCTTCTTTCGCCACAAAGAACCTTTTGTGAAACAGAAAGGTTCTTCAGGTGTTAAAGTTTATTTATGGAACCATTTAGACAAAAAGGTTCTTCTATGACATCGTGAAGCACCTTTATTTTTAAGAGTGTAACTAAGTAAATTTACTTTAGTATTGTACTTAAGTACACTTTTTGAGTATCGGTACTTTACTTGAGTATTATTTTTTCTGGGAACTTATGACGTTAACTTTACCACATTTGAAAGACAAATATTGTACTACCTTTTCCACTACATTTCTATCAAGGTCCTCGAAGTAGAAAGTCGTTACTATATAGCAGCTTTGAAAGTCAGTGGGTGATTTTTTTCTTCTCTAAAATGTGACTTTCTTTTTTTTCAGACAGTTTATCAGTAATCACTCTTGTAGGGCTACATGAAGTGATTTCCCAGCATTTTTTGAACACTGACCAGTTGCAAATGTGATATTTATTTATAACAATTTAATATAAGAAGTTAATATTGTGGTATATATTAGACACAATATTGTCTGATTTTGCTAAATTGTGTACTTGAAAATATTACCTATAAAGCCACAGAAGAACTGTTGTGCATCTCCTAATAAAACACAATAGGTGTTTGACTTGAAGCAGCACTGCGCAGACCGTTCTGTGTGTGACAATAAAATACCACGAGAGTGATTAGACAGCATTTTTTGAATTTTTGTTTTGATGTCAAATAAGCCTTGCTGTTTTGCTTTTTTGTTAAAGCAGTGTTGCTGTTGTAAAGTTATACAGCTACAGTTGTGTTGCTGGGTTTTAAAGCAAGTTTGATTTTGTTTCTTCCTTATCACTCTGTATTTACAGGATTTCACTGTCCACTCTGTTCAAATGTGATTGAATATGGGATTACAATTCTGCCACAATTCTGTGTGCGAAAGATTATATTTTGAGCGCGCAAAAGTGCGTTTTGCACGTGCGCGAACTGAGTTTTGTGGAGTGGGGGTGGGTAGGGGTGTTAAATATTTATTTATTTATTTATATATATATATTTATATATATATATTTATTTATGTTTTGGTTTTTTTCCCCATAGGTTTTTAACATTCTAAAAGCTCTTTATTTCAAAGATACTACAAGCTAGTCAGTGTATTCAGTAGGTGTAATGTATTGTAAGTTGCTTCAGAAGTATTGCAAGTATTACATACAACAGTAAAAATTTACTTTTGGTACTTAAGTACTTTTAAAAGCAAGTACTTCTGTACTTTTACTTAAGTAAAAATCTGTCTTTACAACTTGTACTTGTAATGGAGTAATATTTGACCAGCAGTATCTGTACTTTCACTCAAGTAATGGAGTTGAGTACTTTGTCCACCTCTGGAAGTGTATGATGATGAAAACTATGATAATCCTTTTCATGGGTCAAAATTAGATTTATGACATGAAACAACAGTGTAAAACTCCGTGTTAATCACTTCAAGTAAATTACTTGAAGGTGTTTTTTTTTTACGATAACCAAAAAGAAAACCAGAAAAATGCGCATCATGACGACAATTAAACGGCTTAATCTTTTCATAAAAATAAACAAGGAAAATCGACATTATATATAGGCCTATATTTTTTAGAATAGGCTATTTATTGCCCCCGTTTGAACTAGCCTATATTACAATTACTAGTAATACGAGTAATATTTCAATTAAGTAGGCTACTTACATCTTCAAAAAAAAAAAAAGAAGAAGAAATAAAAAAAAAATTTGTCACGTGACCTAATATGTAAATCCCCTTGTGAATACGCATTCCGTAACTCACTACTGAATCGCGTAAAATTAATAAGAAGATTAATAAGAACAATAATAATACATTAGTATTCTCATTAAAACATTACTTCAGGAGTAAATACATGTACTAATTTTGCAACGTTTAATTTTCTACTCAACAGAAATATTATATTCGGTATTGGAGAAAATTAGATGCATTAATGTTTTCAGAAAAAGACATGAAAAAAAAACATGAACGTGTCGACATGAGTTTTTCACAAGTTGGCCGTGTATAGCCTATATTTTCCTGTTTTGTGCATTTTATGTTCAACCAGATAAAGACAATTAATTGGAAAAATGCTACTTCCTAAAAATAAGAATCTGGATCTGATTATATTTACGTAGAGATATATTTGCAAAACGTGGATAACCTCACAAACATTCCTGTTGCTCACGACAAGACCTCGCAGATAGTCGAAAGCATTGAATGAGGCTCATGAATTCTCTGGGGGTCTCCAAGGTTGATATGAGTGTCGGAGCACGTTATCTTGAGGTGCTAAAAATAGGCACTGATCTGAGTTTAGCCTACGCAATGGCTCTTTGCCATGTACAGAATGTTTTAACATGCCATCTCTCAACACCTCCAGCAGACTCTGAAATGCCACACAGGTGAGATGAATTTAAAGCAAGCAGGATGCAAGTGTCCAGTATAAAAGACAGAGGAGTACTGTAGAGGAAGAGTTGCAGGAGTTTAATTTTTGAAAGTTGAAGCTGTTGCTGTACATGTAGGAGGTTTGTTCAGATAGCAAAATCTTGTGTGCATTTCTTCTGTTTGATAAACACATTCAGCCATTTGTGTAACTACGTCTATTATTAGTGCAGGTCGAAGCTAACAGGAAATGCACCACCTAAATTCTTTTTCAAAAGTGAGTTTCCAGTACTCAATGTCCTGCGGCAGTTTGCCTAAAAAATCAGTTAATAGGGGTAGATGCAATGTGCATTCGAAAAAGTAGTTTAAATGTTATTATTACTACCAGTTTTGTAATAAAATTCTAACAACTTTTCTTTATGTTGATCTGCCCAATATGAGCAGTTCTTTTCTGTTCGAAAAATATTGAAAAGTCAAGGCTCAGTACACAAAAACTGTTGGCTTTGGACATCACCTGTTACTGTTACATAATGTTACTTACAGCAATGCAGGTAAAATTGGTCGGGGGAGACTCGTGATTTGTGCACTGACCCATAAGTCACCTTGTAAGTCACTAAAAATGGGCAGCAGCTCTGATAGGGCTGCAGACAGCAGGGAAAATGCAAGATTAAATGGAGTAATAAAACGCAACTAACCATTTAATCTTGAATAGTTATGGTGGCAAAAAAATAAATAGGGTTTTATTAGGGAGGAAAAAACAACTCTCCCACATCACTCACTGTTAATATGCACAAAATCAGGATTTAGCTAGATTATATAATTCATACACAAAATAATATAAATATATAAAAGTAATACAAGTAATATAAATAGAAAATAAAATATGAAAAAAATTAAATGATTTTATTACGGCTTAAAACCATTTTTTATAGAAAATAGATTAAAGGTTTAAAACAAATGAAAACAACGTCCGATTATAATATTTTCATTTTAATCCCCTTTAAACGTCATATATACAGTAAACTCCAGAAGTTTAAAAACACTGGACCATTGTACAATATATCTACAAATTTATAATCACAGTTTCACTCACTATACAGTCAAGCAGAGCACAAATGACAGACCATCAATACAGGATTTTTTTCTTTTTCCCATCAGTTTCAATTCACCATTCACAAACACACATACATGCTTCAAGAGATCGTTCTAGTATTTTGAGACATTAAATAAATTATGAATGTAAAGTACACTGATAAATTACCGACATATTATAGAGTCCTCAATTCGCTATTAAGGGCTCTGTGTAAATGCTTATTTTCCTGCTAGCATTGCATAATTTCCTTCATCCAGCGTTTTCCGGAATATCTGCAATGTGTTTGCAATTTGGGAGTGCTGAGAGCTAGAGCGCAGGCTCTCAGTGTTAGAACAACTGATATGACCTTGACAAACTTATATTGCAGTATGTCAAGTTATTATAAACCCTTAATCACAGTGTATGGGCATGATTTTACTTTCAATAGCGGCTCAAGCGTGAGAAAATCCAGAAGACTGAGAACGGCACTAAAATGGTTGGTAAACTGGCTGAGATCTGCCAATTATCTGCTCTAAAGATGAACGTAAAAAAATCCATCAGCAGCATCCGACGGGGCGATCCTTCATCATGCACCCCCGCATGAAGGGACGGAAGGAGAAGCAGACCAGTGATGCCTCAGGCATTCGCAATTCATCGGTTGGAATGGATTCAACTCTGCACGATGTTGTGTACCATATGGTTACATCACCACGGAACTGGATGGATTTTGCTGGAGTCTCAGATGGGCCGCTGGCTGGGGCGATTACGGCTCAGTCGAACAAACAAAGAGGGGGTTAAAATTGCACTTTTGCCCTTAATATTTACAATGTCTCCTTCATTTCACAGGGATTTTATACTCTCTTACAGTCTCTTTGGGGAGCAACAAACTCTTCAAAAGCAGCACAGGAACGTCATACACAAGAAAATAATTGATAAAAAAAAAAAAGCTGGAGCATAAAAATAATAAGGTTGTTTCTACAGAAAACATATAAGCAGAGGTAGAAGGGGGGGGGGGGGGGAAACAATAATATTTAATTACAACTTAATCCAGATAGAATGAACCGCAAGCTCCCTTAAGACTAGCCCTACATGCATCAACATTTCTGAGATGTAGTTACTCATTCTGATTAATCTGTTTAACTTCATAATGAGACAGAGCAAGAGCTGTGTTTTTTGGCATGGCCCTTCTCGCCTAAGTGCTTTGCGAGCAAGAGATAATGCTATCCGGGTGTAGCAGTAACCTAGCAGCAGCTCAAACGGGGAATGTTGCCCACACTCCTGGGTCAGAGCATGTGGGATTAGATGCAAGGGTCCTTCTCATTACATAATACATTCATTAATTGGCACGTTTGTATAAGAGTGGCGAGGAGCGGCCATTAACCTGCGGTGCAATGAATAGAGGAAAAAGTCTCTAAAGAGCTGCAGAATCTCCATTAGTCCAGCACATTTTGTTCTTCATAAGAGAGTGGGGTCACATTTATGAGAATAGTCATTTATCTGCTAACTTCAAACACCACGTTGTTGGATTCGGACTACAATTCTGCTCTGAACCTGATGAACTGAGTCATCAAGGCACAGATGAGGAGGCTACATCGCAGGGGATGGCGAAGAGAGGACAGTTGGGCACGACGTGAAAAAAGTGAGCACAGGCTCTTGGTAATCTCTTTGCTTTCCAGTCATTTGTCACACAAGTCTCCTTAGTTAGCGCAGTTCAGTCCTTGTTTTGAACTGTGCCTCCAGTGTATAAAACAGATTGAACTTGTCTGATGAAAAGAGCACTGTTTTGATCCCGAACTGCGTAAATCGTTTCGTAACGGGCTCAGTCTTACAGCATGTGCTATTGTAACATCCTTCCCCTCGAATGACTTCACTTCCTTCCGGCGGTGTCTTCCGGCACTCTTTGCTGTTTGATTAGTCGTTCAATCTCCGAACCCAGCGTTTGGAGATTCTCCTGTAGCGAGAGAAACAAATCAGACAGCTGTGAGGACTTACGCTATTATTTCCACTGCCATTCAATTCATATACACAGAAAGCAAAAAGAGGCACATCTGAGAAAAGCGAGAATGTAAGCTAGGATAATCAGGCAATTTCTGGCCGTTTTGCTTTGAAACGGTCTGATTTCCTGCTCATCTCATGCTAAGATCGTAATCCTGCCATTGTGCTTTGAATGGAGCTCTGCGTTCCCCTTGCGCACTGTCCTCAAAACATACTTTATTAATTTCTCTGATCTCCCTGCTGATGTGCTCCCTCAAACAGGAAAGCTGCTGTCCCTGTTGTGACCTGGATGCGGCTCTATAACTGAGAACTGGTCACTGCCAGCATGGGAATTTGCCCACTTACTCAACAGTCATCCATCACCACCAAATTTGCTTTTCTTCCGATAGCATCACCAGAATTCTAGTTATGCAGAAGCTTAGTTTAATAATTGCAATTACATCAGCGGATGCCATTGTGGAACTCAATACTAACATAAATATATCAACACCTAGTTTGTCTATATATGGCCACACTGTTGCAAACGCATGCTGTGAAAGGACATAGAGACCCCGTGAAACCATTTGACGAGTGCAATTTTCTCTTAGGCGCTGATGTACTTCCTGTTGAATCAGAAGGTTTGAGTGGGACACATAAAGAGGCTTGTCTATGAATACATAATATATTGGTACCACATCAGTTACTTGCTAATACTAAATATTTATTGCATCGATCATTTTTGGATATTGCACATACACATTACCTTTGCCGTCATCCAATGCTTAGCAATCCAAATATAATTTTTTTTATACTGTACATTATAATGTTGTGATGCCTAAATCCACTTGTAGCATTCAAAATGACTGATTTTTTATTATAGTATTCATACAAAATATGAACATGAAAATAATTACTGGCTTACAGAATTTTAATACTGGGTTCATCACTTGTTTTGTGTAGCCATGAATCTACGTAAATCAACCTTTAGGGTAAATGCTGCACAATTGTGAGTTTTGTGTAATGGCAAAATAGCTCCCCATATATTTTGCTCGTATTCATGTTGACCATGCAAATTCGCTGCGATGACAAACAGAAAGCTACCTGGTTTCAAAGTGCTTTGTAAGTCACCACACTATTTACAATGGACCCTTTTATGTGATCACACCTTTAAGTGTATACTAAAGCTGGGCAACATATAATAAAATAATTATAAAAATAATTTTATTATCATTAAGAATTACATTTTTATTTAGTTTGATTTCATTTAGTAAAATATTTTTGTCATCATTTCTTCAAGTTAAGCAAAACTTTTATTTTGACAGTTTGCCATGAAGAGCTTTCAGTTTCAGTGTGCATTTGACGGTAGTTTTTTCTCATATAAAATGGTTAAATGCTTGTGAAGTGACTCTAGGAGTAGCTCTGGAGATGAAGTTCACATGGACTGTCCTCATATACCGAGTCGGCAGACATCTCTTCACAGAGAGAGACATGCGGAACTTGCAGATTTATTAGCGACAAGCACTGACTGGCTGTTGTTTTGTTTATTTTTGCTGTGTGTGATAGGCTGTTAGATTAACCCATATTGAGTAAAAATGTCAAGAGCTTATCATCATTATCGACTTCACTGCAATCTTGATATGATATTGTTTTTGGCCCAGTGTATATTAGCAATTAAATGGCTTAAATGGCTTAAAACTAACTAAAAGATACGGCCTACAAGCCACAAAACTCCTATTTTAACTTCATAGGGTGGGTGGTGTGGATCTGTATGGTGACTTCTACCTTCAGTGTGATGTTTTTGAGCAGGGTGTCCTCTAGCACAGCCTGGAGTTTGCGGTTGATTTCCAGTGAGAGGTCAAGAGTGAGGCCGCTGTCGGCGGGATGGGAGGTGTACAGCGATGCCATGATACCTCCCCTCCGGCTCAGATGGGCTTTGCTAAAATCTGAGGCTTCTGAAGACAAAGCTCCAGACTCTTCTCTGAGCACGTAACTTTGTATAATCCTGCAGGAAACACACAGAATTTTAACTGCATCGTGCGCTGAATAGCATATATGCACATGCACACATAGCAATTTTAAGTGTCAATGAACTCTCAAGCCATAAAGGCCATTGCCACATTAATAACCCTCAGCAAGGAGGTAAAAGGTGATGTTACGAACAAACCCAGGGAGAGAAGAGGGAAAGACGGCAGCCTTTAGGACCCCATTAGCCGTATCCACCTCATCAGTGTCTCTCTCTTTCACTCTAGATGATAAATGAGTTTCACAAATAACAGATTAGAAGGCTTTGAACTGCTAAATCTCAGCCAGCTGGTCTCATAAGTTTTATTTAACGTGACACTCATTTCATTGAAAAAGCTTTTCATGCCATTGTCAGTTTTGCAGGCGTACTTCCTGAAAAAAAATCAATTAGCCTATTTTAATTAGTGAATGAATATAGTGGTCATCTACTAAGTGTAGATAAGGGACAGGCTTCTTGATTTTGATTTAAGACTGAAAGGTTTTTTGGTTAACGGCTTTTCTTGAAAGAAAGTATATAAAAGATTGGTTTTCAATTAATCAAATTAAATTGAAGTCATAGTATGGCCTTGCGTAAAAGTCCTTAACAAGTGTAAAAGGTTATATGCAACTTTACCTGAATGAAAACAAGGCTCAGAGAAATAAAAGTACACCAGAGCACAGAAATAAAAAGATGACAGCGGTTCACCAAATTTGGAATTAGGAGTATATATAAAAAATAAGCTCATAATGGTCATATTAATAATAATAACAACGATACATATGATTTATCATTTCCTAGTTCAAATTGCTACCAAAATGTCAACCCTAATTGTTGTAATCGTAATTGATGTAAAAAAAAAAAAAAAGACGAGAGGAGAACACACTTTATACCCAGAGTTTTAGAGATCTTAAAAAAGCTTTAAGTTATAAAAAACATAATTCAGCTTAAAATGCTTCAATTTGAACCACAGTGGTGGGCAGATGGAAATCTAAATTAATTATCATCTCCATCACTATTGTTGTTCATGTAATATGCTGGAATAGAAAGGGAAAAGGAAAAAAAACAGCCTGTGTGGTTTTCTATAAAGGATGATGTAGTGATGGAGTGATCTTTTAGTCTCCAGGAGAGAGTTCTCTCTTTAGCCACCACTATATCAAATCTATTTTGTATGCAGTGACGCATGGCCCAAATAAAGGCTGAATTCGATTCTAATGGTTTCTTCAGACCAATGCTCGAGACAAAGACATTAGAGGACCCGAGGCTAAAGGTCTCCGCCTGAGAACAAAAAAAAAAAAGAAAACTATGTAAGTGCTTTCTGAATTGATGAATTCACTCTCATTTCACTGTCTGAATCTGAAATGAACACACTGGGGCATCTATATCAAACAAACTTTTAAAAAGAGTTGTGTTTTTTCCATCCTGATGACTCAAAATGTCTCAGAGTGGTTATTTATCAGTGTGACAGAAAAGAAACCAGGGAAAATTCACATTTGCTTGGCAAACGAAGTCTCTGCGATGTGCTGATGCTACATAAAGGACGAACACCCACACATATACATATACATACACATAGGCACACACAAAAGAAAGAAGATATAAAAAAACGAATAAACTTACCTTTCACTAATATGGGGTCCAAGTGGACCCCAGCTCCATAACGGTAGTATTTAACAAAACGAAACACAAAGAAATTAAAAAGTTGCCTCTAACTAAACATGCATGAACAATAACTGGAATTTATTGTAAGTTACCTGCACAATTTGGTAGTAATCCACTGCTACTACTGATTTTTTAATTGGCTTTTATTATATAGGACAGTGGAGAACTGACAGTAAACTTGAGGGAAAGAGAGGGGGAATTGGATCAGGACATGACCCAGGCCGGACTACAGTACATCATGTGCCACAGCTCTGACACCATTCTGACATTTGATTTTGATTTGAAGACCTATTTGTACAAAAGAGATCACAGTTATAGCTTAAGCGCAGTGGCATGGTCTGATTCTCACAGCCTAGAGGCAGAAAAAGTGAAAGATAAGACAGCGAGAACACCAGGAGTGTGTAGAAAAACAGACACAAGCCATAGAGTCAAATAAAGATAGTTTGGATTTGACAGTCTGTTCGTATATGTGACTTCTAAGCTTCTGTCTTCATTCAAGAAATCAAAAGACAAAATGTGAATCTTTATGTTTATTTTATGAGGATTGTGAGTTTCTAGCACTACAGCTGAAGCATGAGTAAAGATGAGAGCTCATATCAAAGAGCTTATCAAATCAAAGCTAATATCAAAGATTAATCTAGACAGCGCATCCCTGTTTCAATCAATATGCAAAAGTGTTGATCAAAACATATATGGGCCAAAAAATACCCATACAAGTAACCAGCCTTTGCAGTCAGACAGCATTTCATACATTACGATCTCAAACTACATTATTAAAGTTTCTGAAAACGACCCTTGTCTGTGCAAAACTGCCACAATGTTGGAGTTCACCTGACAATATTTCCATGATTTCCAATGTTCTGATGATATACTGGTCCTTCGGGGGACGCATGTCAATTCGAGGGGTTCAGAGTCTAAACATTCAATAATTTTTTTCCCACACATTTCATCATCCGCTAGACAAAAATCTCAAAAAGTAATAGCATACCTCTCCACACCAAGCCATTGTATGATTTGCTCATGCTCAAATTTAGGTAAGAGGTTTGTTCAAATTTAGCAAACACCACTAAATATAGCAACGATTTATGCACCATTCCAAAAAAAATTTATCACATGCAAATCCAACGTCACTTGGTATCAATTCCAGAACATCAGCTATTTCCTCTAACCGCCCTTGATGAGGCGCAGTGAGTATACTTAGGCTTATCTCTTTAGAGATAAATGGAAATCCTCAGCTAGGTGTAGTCACGCTGTTAAATCAAGGAAACCTTATTAAATCAACCTCAGTTTTATGCTGTAATCAATTTCCACTTAGCCTTGAACGATGAACCGGTCAGATCTAACCTTCCCGTGTGTCAAAGAATCACTCAAACGGCAACAGTCGATAAACACTGGGAAACATTCCACTGCTTGGACTCTTTGAGGAAGCTTAGCTGCAAGTAATGGCTAAAGATCAGCTAAGGAGGCTAAATTAAGCCTGACCTCAATGGGATGCGTCTTTGATTAGAACTAATGAATGTGGGTTAGTGCAGGTGGACCGATTCAAGGTCTATCATTACTCAAGTGATGGGAAAGGGACAGAAACGGCATTTCTGTCCAGAGCGGTGGCGGCAACCCAACTCGCAGCCCTCTGCAGCATGTTAAATTATTTATCTTATCCAAAGACATAAACAAAGTGCTCTCGTTCTCTAAGACCATTCACTTTGTTTAGCAAAAATATGCTTTTTTTCTGTGGCGAAATGTGCACCGCCAGCTTGATTCCTCATGTATGGAGGTGCGTATGAATATGTATCAGGTATCATTAGTAACCTCGGTGATGCATCACTCCCGCAGGAACCGACAGCTATAAATATCACTGCCAAGACCTCTCTGTCAGAAACATAGGTTAGCTCAGTGTGTGTGTGAGTGTGTGTGTGAAAGAAAAAGATGGATGTCTGCCAGATTTCAAGATACAAGCCTTGGTCAGGAAGCCCCAGACAATAAATAAAGAAAAAAAAAACAACGAAAAAAAAATTTAAGAGAAAGAGAGGATTCAAGAGAGGGACAATGACCAGCCAAATCCAACCAGATGGAAAGGAAGGGCAGCACTGAGAAATTCTCCAAACCAGGAGCTCAGAGCTACTCTATAGTGGCAACACTACAGAAATATTTGGACACTTAAAATTGCCTGATCAGGTCAGATATAACAGTGTTAAATAATAAACACACTACAAGTCAAACTTGTGTTTTTATTAATGGGTTTGGCTTTTCCAACATTTTTGTGTGGGCAAATTTGTGCTATATTAATTAAAAAATAAATGCCACATTTTGATATTTTATTAGACAGTCATACATTTTTCAGTGTGGCATAAGTGTCCAAATGCTTTCTGGTGCCACTGTATCCTTCTGCATTATTAATTTTCTATTAAACTCATGGATTCTATTTGGTGTTCTTCATCACAACTTTGGATATATAGGAAAACATATTTATCAATGTCAGCCAGGCAGCTTCAAGCTCTTTTGTAAATGTCAAATTAAGCTTTGGGATGGGAGCAAATAAGCTTTTCTCCATCGTCTTTTACCTTCCACTTTGTCTTTTTCGTTCTCACTCACTTTGTCTTTTTCCTGATCTCCTCCACCAACTGTTTAATGTGGTCCTCCATGAATTCAATCTTCTCGTTCTTACGAGCAAGTGCTTTCTGCAACCGCACAATGCGCTCCACTAGCACAGCTTTGTCCACCTCGGGGAAGCTGTCCACCACTACCACCGATGAACCGGACTGATTCTCTGGAGAGCGATCATCCATACTGCTGCCTCGTGCATTTAGAGAGCCTGAAAGTAAGAGATTCAAAACACTGCAGCTACAGTCACACTATAAGAGCAATATTACAAACAACACAGATAAGAAACTTGGCACTTAGATGTGAAGAACATTTTGGGTTCAGTACATGTTAAGATTTATGCCACAAATGCTACTGGCAACGATGATCACCACAGAAATTCACTTTGACTGACTCATGTCTCAGTCTTAAAAATTGCAGGTTACAGTCACACACTTACAAGAAAGTAAACCAGGTCAGTATTCCACAGGGTTTAAACGCATAAATATTAAAGGGGTCATATGACGCAATTTCAATTTGTCCTCTCTTTGGAGTGTTACAAGCTCTTGGTGCATAAAGAAGATCTGTAAAGTTGCAAAGACTAAAGAAGTCTGCTGCCCATGCTGCTTCCTTCTCGATCACATCCTCCATTCTCCACCTGCTCCAGCTTCTTACGAGCTACACAAGGGCACAAGCACACAATAAGTTCTTTCTTTCTCACTAACAAACACACACACTCCTGGTTGAAAAACACACCCCAGTAACAGTAATGGCCTAATGACCTGTGCTTGTACCGCTCAGTGCCTCATTCTAGCGCTGCATCTGCTGGGGGGGGTTATGACCCACCATAAAATTCCCACCCACCAGGCACATCTGTAGTGCCCGTCAACTATTCAGAATTAAGGTTCACATTTAACATGCAGACCTTGAAAAGATACTGAAGGTCACAGGGACCCAAAAAAGAGGAGGAGGAAAATATAGATTTGTTTAAAAATACCTTCACGTACTGTATGCCTCCTCCGACACTAAAGAGAGTCCCATGGCGCACGTTGTTCTCCCTTGCCCTCCCTTCCTCGTCTCTCCTCTCAAAGAAAAGACGCTATGAAACAGTCTTGTGCCCTAACCTAGCCTTTCCTGCGGCTACAGGCAGGCACAGATACATAAACTCAATCTGTCTGCAATGAACGTCAGTCTGCCCCACGGAGAGCGTCAATATGGCTTGATAATTACTAACAGCGCCTGTGGGCTCCTGGGAGCGTGGAGAAGTAACTCACTGCGAGCCTATTAAAATAACAAATCAAATTTTAGTTAAGACATCTAGACACAGAGGAGAAAACAATATGAGAGTGGAACGATATAGACATTTTTTGTAATTATGTTATGATTTGTTACTTTATTGTCTTTCATTTTGCATTAAAATTATTCGCATCAAGGGTTCTTAATTGGAGGGTCATATATCGCAACCCAGGGGATGCTCTGAGAGAGCAAACAGCATGAGGAAAAAATAAATCCGCTTTTTAAAGGGAGGAGAATATTTCCCATATTGACGTCAAAGGTTGTGCGTCCAACTCTACAGTATTTTGGCGGGAGATACTTGGTAGAAGCGAGCCAAATTAGAAAGATGCCAGCATGGACCTGTTGTGTGACATACTCTCATCCTCAGAAAACATGAACATTACGCAACACACCGAGACTGCATGAAATACCGCTTTTTCTTACATAGCTACACATATTAGCCACTTTCGCTGTTGTTTACGAACAAATTCCAGATTTTGATTTTATGGTGATTTTGTTTTTCCTTTAGTAATCAACTTTGATCGTTTTGGTAGCATGGGTAAATTTGGGTTAAAAGCCAGTTTGATGCTTAACATCCTTCTTGACCATGAAAAGCTTGTTTTGCAAAAGCACGTTGTAGCATTTGAGATAATTTCTCACTATTTCTGGACTCAATATAAAAAAAAAATAAATAAATAAAATATATACATAACAAATCAACAATAAAGAATAAGTAAATACGTAAAAATAAATGTAAATCAATAAACAGTGAAATTTAAGCAGCTTGAGAAAAGTGCTAACCCTGCGTGAGCTGCTTGGTGAGGTCTTTGATGTTGGCTGCCTGTTTTCTCTTCTGAGTGACCAGTTCATCTCGTAATTCCTCCACACGTGTCTTTAGTTGTGATGTCTCCGTCTGTAGTGTTGTTCTCTCTGTCTGCAATGCCAGAACTTCCTCCTGTCTTTGTTGCTCCTCTTTCTTCAATCTGTCCGTCTGAAAACATACACAAACCGAATAATGCTTCAAAACAAAAGCTTTTTGTGTGTGTGCGTGTATCTTTTAAGGAGTTGCTATAATTAAACTGCCCAGTCAATACATATTGATAGAAGTCTAATATCAAATTAGTGCAGTGTTTTGAAGTAACCAACCAAAAGTAATAGTGTTATGACAAAATCGTAGCTATTTCAATAATAGTGTAGGTTTTCCAGAACCAAACAAAGAAGCTATTTATTCTAACAGGTAGCACTGTAGCTAGTGAGAAGTAATCCAATTTGTTTCATTGCAATGGTTCATTGGAATAAATGAGATCATTATAATTTAATTTCAGTCATTACTCAGTAGTGTTCCCTGAGTGGTGTTTTACTGCTCATTTTCTGTGGCTAATACATATTTAATTAAACACTGCTGTTTAGAAATATTTTCACTTCAGATATAAAAACTGTTATTTATTAATAATTGCAATTGTGATCAAGTGTTATGCTCTCCCCCTAATTAAGATCAATGTTTGTATGCCAAATAAATATTCCGGACAGTTTTAATAAATTATCTGTTAATTATATAGTTAAGATATTACACTTTTAAACAGCTTGAATAAATGTGGATTGTAATATTTTTTTAGTGCCTTGTACTGTGGCCAACTACTTTCAGAGTAGCTTGGCTGTAGTTCAACTACTTTTAATTGCAAGTAGCTTGTTACTTGGCATCGTATTGTTTTTAAGAAACCTCCCCAACCTCCCCAATCTGTTTAACACAAGCAATCTTCTTACCATCTCAGAGAGGGATCTCTCAGTCTCCTCTAGTTTGCTGTGCAGCTCTCTGGAGCTGCTGTTCAATCTGTCCACCTGGGCCTGTAAGCTGTTGCTCTCAGACTGCAGCTGAGCATTTTTACTGGTCAATTTCTCAGTGAAGCCCAGCAGCTCTGCCTCTCTTGTCCTGCTGCCTTCAATGTCCCTCTGCAAATCGGTGATCTGAGAGTTCAGATTCTCCACCTCCTCCCGCAAGGACGCGATCTCCTGATCATCCCTGAAAAAGACAGGTACACGTCAGACACGAGGACCAGCACGTGTACAGGCTGTGATATTTAAGCGATTTCCACCCTTGTCTTGTTTCATCATAATGGTGTACCAGTATTCCCACCTGACCAAATGACTCCACAGACCATAAAAGTGTCCGACTGAAGGCTCTAAATGAATATACTACAGACAAAGTGTGTGTCATTCTTAAGGAATACACATAACTCATCTGCAGTAGAGTTTTTAAATACCCTCAAAATAAGAATGAGCTAATAGAGCTGAATGACACGTTTATGTGGCCACCAGAAGTGAAATCAGAGCAGCCCCTGTGAGGCGGCCACGGAGGTATGAATTATTCTGTCAGCGCTGCAGGGGCCCGTGTGATCACGCTACAGTGGATTCACATCCACCTGCAGTTCCTGCATCAGCAGGGTCCACCAACCGCTGGGAGATCGCTCAAGGTCAGGCTGCTGTACTGATGCTGCATGCTCAACAGAAGCACGGCAAAATTAATGTGTCTAAGGATCTGAAAGTGGGATGCAGATGCCATTCAAACATGCTAAAGAGAATAAAGTCTGTAATGTTATCTGAATTATTATAGATTAGAGTTGAATGCACATTTATATCCACACAAACAAAAATAAGGATGAGGAATGGGAGTAAAGTCTAGTGTAACACTATTTTTTCCATTATAATTTTTTTTACATTTTCAGTTTTTTAAATTTCAGATGTTTCAGTGTTGTGTGTTTTTGGCATTTTTATATTTTTGTTTGATATTAGTGTTGCTGCCGTACTATTGCTGCCGTACTATGGGTGCAGCAGGCGCGATGATATTACGCAGCGCCTGAAAATAGGCTAACTTCCGTCAACATAACCAACCACCTGCTTGCACAGGGAGCGTGCTGGGGACTATTTTCAGGCGCTGCGTAATATCATTGTGTCTGCTGCACCCATTGTACGGCAGCAAAGTTCCTTGATTATTACGCCGGAATGAGAGTATAGTTCCTAGCCATATCGGCCTAGAAAATCGCAACTTTTCATTTTCCGTCGGTCTTAATACACGATGTAACTACAGAAGAGTCATGTTTTAAATAGGAAAAATATCGAAACTCTTTAGTAATTTTTGAGCGAGATGCTTACGGTCTAATCAGATTCAATTATTTATGTTAAGCTACAGCTAAAAGTGCTACCGCCAGACCCGGAGATCGGCTGAATGGATTCAAAATCGGTAAAACTCAACTGTTTAACTCTAGGGGAGTTTGAAAATGAGCCTATATTCAAAAATAGTGGAGTGTTCCTTTAACAATAACAACACCAGTCTATTCCATATGTTATATAGTTTTTTCCCCCTTGATCTTGATTTTATTATTTAATGTTTACTTTATTTTCTTTTTTTAATACATAAAGGCTTCACACCGATATTTTAATAAATTATTTATTTAGTATTATACATTAATAATGATTATTTATAATAATTATTTATAACTTCATTATTTTACATATATAAAACATGAATTATCAATTAATTATAGTACATTTCCTATAGTATATTTATCAATATTCAGAATGTATTTATAACATGCATACCTAGATTAATAAATTCTGTAAAAATTGTTAATTGTTAGTTCATGATATGTTGATTAATGACAACACTACAGATAGGTTCAATCACACAATTGTGTTCAGTAGAAAATTGTTTGCCTTGCACTGAAATTGGTTTAAAAAAATGTCACTGGTATTGTTATCGTGACAACTCTAGTCTCAAGAAATTAATCTCATTTCATGACCTGAAAAACTCAGAGATTTTGTCCTAAAGATCAGATTGGCTGCAGTTTATAGTTGAGGCTCTGTGAGCTGGTAGCTGAACTAATAATAGACATGGTCAGTGGTAGGTTGCTGTAGGCACGAGTGTTCAGACCTCTGGTGCTGCTCCTCTAGTCTAGTGATAGCGGTGAGTTTTTCCCTCTGGTTCTGGATCTCAGCCTTCTGTCTGTTAATGATCTCTCTGTATTTGCAGAGTTCGTCTTCCCAGCGGGGCCGTTCGTCCTCCAGACACTTAACCTGAGGGCCAGAGAGAGTGCCAAAGTGTCAGAATAATGTACTCTTACACAGAATCATTTCATAGTGTTATCTTTAGAAATGAGTTTCCACCTTGGTCCGCAGGGTGGTCAACTCATCCATGCCTTCTTTAAAAGTCCTCTTCAGATCATCCAACTCCTTAATCTTAGCTTTGTGCATCTGCCAATCAAACAAAATGACCATGAAAACCCCTCCTTTCGCACACCGCATCACCATTATTCATTATTGTAATCACAATCAGCAGAGGACACCTGCTAGGCAACACTGTTAATAATGCAAATGAGAATGCAAATGTTAATAACACTATTTCTTGCAGAGGGGCGACTCATTGATAAGGGAGTACGCACTCTCATTGTCGGCCTCAGGTACTAATGACGCTTGGTGAATGGAGGCTCATTTACTCATAAATACATTTAAAAGCAGGTGGCAAGGTGCCATACGGGCCAAACGGGTTTTCTCAGAGATGCAGTGGCAGAGCCTGCTAAAAGAAGCAAACCAAAGACATATGAGGTGTAGTAAGAACAAACACCTGACCCCCAAAAGGTTTTAAAACAAACTTTTACGAGGCCTCTATTCCCTACTGAAGCACATTACTCAAATATGAATGAAGAAATTGATATCATTAGGGCTTAATATTATGACAGTACCTACTGGGTAAGAATATACTGATATCATGCAAACAATCTGGATTGGGTTTTTTCTTAATTGTCTTGCGTTTATGCTCTTAAAATGACTTTGACTCAAGGGAATCTTGAGTGTAAATGAAGTGAAACTGTACCTCTAGCTGGTCTGTCTGCTCTTGTTTTTGCTTCTCCAGCTCTCCTTTGGTCTCTCGCAGCTTTGCATCCAATTCATTTGACTTAATCTCCTCAGATTCCTACAGGAGACAGAGAGGAGTAACCACTTAAGTTTATAACAAGCGACAGAAACTGCAAATTAGGTTATATACCCCCAGATGAAGATAAGCCACTTATATTATGTTGAGCAGAGGACTGAAGCAACCTTTTTAATAAACTATAAATGCGTCTACTTGAAATGTCTCTCCAAGTCATTGTTTTGCATTCTACATGCAGGGCAAGTGTTTGTATATGGTGCCCTCTAGTGGGCAGTACTGATTTCCTGTCATCATCAGTAAACAGTACCTGGTATGTGCGGATCATGTCCTGGCAGTTTTTGCGAATCTGTTCAGTCTCCTCCTTTGCTTGAGTCAGCTTGGAAGTTGTTTCTCTTAGTTTGTCTTTTGTTTCCTGTTATTTAAAAGACATTATTATGTTAATAAAAGGTGTTGTTATTTTTAACTAAAACTATTATTAAAATAAAATAAAGTATAAATATTAGATGAAAAATCTACTAATACGAATAAATGTTTTAGTTACAGTACAAAAATGACAAACTGCATTACAAAATAAATTAAAGCTACATATAACTATAAAAAATAACAATGACAAAAACACATTACAAAAACACTTAAACTAAAATGAAAAAGACAATTTTTAACCTATAAAATAAAATGTAACTCAAAATACTAATAAATACTATAATTAATAGACTATTATATACATGATGTACATAATTCACCAAAATAGACATTTTTCACAAAAACCCTACTGGACACATTTGTGACCCTGGACCACAAAACCAGTCTTAAGTAGCACGAGTATACTTGTAGCAATAGCCAACAATACATTATATGGGTCAAAATTATCGATTTTTCTTTTATGCCAAAAATCATTAGGACATTAAGTAAAGATATTTTACAATATATTTTGTAAATTTTCTACTGTAAATATATCAAAACTTCATTTTTGATTAGTAATATGCATTACTAAGAACTTCATTTGGACAACTTTAAAGGCAATTTTCTCAATATTTAGATTTTTTTTGCACCCTCAGATTCCAGATTTTCAAATAGTTGCATCTCAGCCAAATATTCCTGTCCTATCCTAACAAACCATACATCAATGGAAAGCTTAATTATTCAGATTTCAGATGATGTATATATCTCAATAAAAAAAATTGACCCTTATGACTGGTTTTGTGGTCTAGGGTCACAATTGGTAAACAAAGCCAATTTTAAATTTAAATATAAAATTAAAGTCTTATAACAATCAAAACTCTAAATTCTATTTACATTATGACACATTTAAGTAGTTACACTAATCCCTTCAACTGGAGTGACTTTACAATAACACTGGATCTTTTTTTTTTTTAAATAATCTTATGAGAAAGATGGAAAAATTAGTGGGGAAAAATGTTGTTGTGCCCTTAACGAGTTGGATAAAGTAATGTGGAAATTAACTTTTCTCTTCATCAACATTGGAGTAGATCATGGCTGCTATAATAATGTGCCCTATCATGAAAAAGTGAGTGTATTTCTCAAGGCTTGTTCACAATATGACAATTATTAAAAACATATTAAACTATATTAGCATCCATACTAACGAATATTAACTTCTTTTTTTTATAATAAGCGCTGTTTATATCGTCTGCTGCTTTAATTGCACTAGCATTTTGAAATTGGGCGTATTCTGAAAAAAATGTTTATTCTCAAAGTTTTTCAACATTCCTTCTCTGGAAAAATCATCCCAAAAGTGATTCCAATGATATTCCTCTGTGTTGTTAGTGTTACAGCTGTGATATAGACCGTATTCTCATAGAATTAGAATGAGTATTAACACTAGAACTACCAAGGCATTCATTTTGACAATTTTTACATTTTAAAATGTAATAACTTTGTTGAAATAAAACCCATACAACTATAAAACCCTGACTTTTCCTAAATGTGTGTATATTTTATTATAACATTGTTAGTTTATTAAAATTACAAAACACAAAAGAGTTCTGAGTATTTCTACCTTGAATGGCCAAAGCGGTCAAATTGACCGTTCGCATTACAGAAGGTGTATAATTTCTGCTTTTGCGACTTTTTTCCTGCGGATGAAGATGCACGTCAATGTTTGCTAGCAACTTTTGTTCTAGTTGTTTTTATTTTATTGCTGAGCTAAAATTCCTGTTCGTAAAAAGCCGTGTGGCCACCTCCAATACAACAACTGCTGTCATTCAATCTGCCACAGTTCCAGGTAGGCTATGTTAGGCTGGAAGACTTATAGCCTGGCTGTTATCAATAATAGCCTACTTCAATGTTATGACAAAATCATAGGCATAATAATAACAACAACAACAATAATAATAATAATAATAATAAGGGCTATTATTATTTTTATGCTAGTGTAATGCTATAGCTAATGCAAATAGGCTAATTTTAGCCCTGACAAGACTGATATTGTGAAATAAAACAAACTAATTAGGCTTTTATTTTTAACGACAGTGACAATGTTTATTATTTCCTATACTATCATAACAGATCCATTTATTCATGGATCACGATTCCAGTGGTGGCTGCATAGAATTGTTTTCAATTCATCTGATCCAAACATTTCCAATAACTCAAGAGCGTTGTAAATTTTGTATTTTTTGTATTTTGGATTTGTATGTAATCATTTTCAAAATTCACAACATGTTTTATATACAGAAATATTCTGCTTCAGTTCATATTTGTTGGCATATTTGTTGACTTTCAAATACAACATTTTCACTGCGGTGAAAAACTTTTTTTCTCCCGCTTGCCGGACAAAAAGCAAGACCCGCACATTTGGCAGCGGTCTACGTAGCTCTTACACAATTAAATATTACAAAAAA
>NW_015505205.1:1216503-1251755 GCF_001515645.1 Sinocyclocheilus grahami | reverse complement strand
AGAAGCTTCGAATGTAAATATGATATGACAAAAATGGCATTCAGTTCAGTCTAGTCAGAATTAACCGCTATGGCCATTCTAGTAGTTATGGAATTCCGGTAGTTCTAGTGTTAAAACATTAGTTATAGTTATCGTTATAATTCATGCTTGGTGCGAACAGCTTTTTATTCAGAGTTCTCTGGTTTACCTTGTGAGCATCTGTTTCGCTCTTCAGCTTGTTCTGTGCCCACTTTACTTTGATGACATGAGAATTAATTTCTTCCTTCACTTTCTCCAGTTCACGGGATAGTCTTGTCACTTCATTTTCCTACAGAAAAGTAATCAAAGACAAAGACTCCTAAGAACCTATATACAATCAATGCATACTGTAGATTTACACACCATATCAAGCATCAAGGTATCAACTGTATTTTCATGTATGACCTTTGCGTCATAGAGCTGCTGTAGGCGTCCTTTCTCTTGGGCCAGTGTGTTTCCCCGCCGAGCTTGTTTGTCTACTTCTGCTGTGGCCTCCCGTAGCTTCTTCTCCAGCTGCTCCTTCTCCCTCCGCAGGTCCAGAGCTTCCTTTTCACCCCGGACGTACTTCATCACCATTGTCTCCTTCTCCTGCCGTGCCTCCTCACATTTCTTATTGGCCTGGGGAGAGGAAACATATGTAAACACACAAACAAACATTGTTTATGGATCATGTAAGACCTGAACCTATAACCATCTGGGTACCAGCCCAAACATACACCATTCTATCATAACTTGGGCTTTTAAAGGGGTCATATGATGCGATTAAAATTTTTCTTTGGAGTGTTACAAGCTCTTGGTGCATAAAGAAGATCTGTAAAGTTGCAAAGACTAAAGTCTCAAATCAAAAGAGATATTCTTTATAAAAGTTAAGAGTCAGCCACACCTACCTAAAACAGCTCGTTCTAACACGCCCCCACATACCTATGTCACTATGTAGGAAGATTTGCATAACGCTGCCCAAATGTTCACTCAAAGAAAGAAGGCGTAATTTTTATTCTCGCTGTAGTATTGTTGTTGCCGCCGCCGCCGCCATGTCGTCCATGTCGTGAAGACGCTGTGTTTCGTTGTGAAACTTAAAATACTTTGTTTGGCCTTCCAAAAGAGGACGATATCTGCTTCGTCATGCCTGGAGCTGATCCGTGCTGGTCGCTGACAAGCCCGCCGGACGCTCCTTCGTCGAATCCGCCGCCTCTGCTCACTCTAGCCCTCCGGCCGTTCCTCACTTTATCCCCCGGCCGCTGCTCACTCTAGGCCGCCATGTGTGACACTGTGTTTCATTGTGAAAGTGAAACTACTTTGTTTGGCTTTCCAAAAATGGACACGACCACAGTAGTGTTGATGCAGCCATGTCAGGGAGACACTGTGTGTTTCTGTGCGAAAGCAAAAGCACTTTATTTGGCCTTCCGAAAGTAGCTGCAAAGAGGAATCAAACCAGATGTTCGAATTTGTGCAACGCATTTTATTGACGACAGTTTTGTGAACCTAGGAGAGTAGCCTACAAGGCTGGCTGTGCAAAGGCTATTTCTCTTTGCTATGACAATATGGCGCTTATTCTGAATCAGCTACTGTAAGTATGTTTTCTCAATTGTTTAAGTGTTTGCTATTGACTGTTCAAATGCGGAGTTTTGTGCCCCGTGTAGAGTATCGAGTCGTGTGTGTGTGTGTGTGTGTGCGTGAGAGAGAGATGGGGTCACATCACAGTGGAGTCAGCTTTCTTAATCGTGGCTTGTGTACTGCAAATACATACGAGCATCATCACTGTGTCTGTCACTCGACTCTGTTCCCCTTTCGGGCTTGAACTGATGGTAAAAATAAGAACATTATTTACTGTCTTTCCATTTATGTTGAGAGCTGAAGCTCACGATTATGGTAAGGGGCGTTACATTTCAGACGCTTGCTTGTGGTGTTTGGATAAAAAGTCATTATAATCCATAATTATGTCCCCACTGGATGCAACGAATGCCTCGTTTATAATGGGTTTTAATGTTTTTGTCTCGTCGCTCCGGCCTGACAGGGCATCATCACAGTAAGGTAGGGGTGTAACATTTCCGTCACACGCTTGAGGTATTCGGCCAATCACAACGCACTGGATAGCTGGCCAATCACAGCACACCTTGTTTTTTCAGACCGATGAGCTTTGTAAAAATCGACGCATTTCAGAAAGGCGGGGCATAGAGGACAAAAACAATAATGTACAGTATGTGGAAAAATAATGTATTTTTTTAACCTTAAAACGCATAAACACATTTCATTACACCAAATACACCAAATAATGTTCTTTTTAGCAGCATCATATGACCCCTTTAACATATTTTATGCATCCAAAGGCAGTGAAAGAGCAAAAGAGAGGCCGTAACACTTGACTGAGGAATTTACATGAGAGTGAAATGCTGTTTGAACAAGCCCTGCCGAACTAGGGACATGTAAGGCTTGAACCTATAACCATCAGGTTACCAGCCCGAATATACACCATTCTATAATAACTTGGCCATTTAACATATTTTATGCATCCAAAGGCAGTGAAAGCACAAAAGACAGAACCTCACACTTGACTGAGCAGTTTACATGAGAGTGAAGGGGTGTTTGAACAAGTCCTGCCAAACTAGGATTATGTGAGATTTGAACCCATAACCATCCGGTTACCAGGCTGCCTAGTAACCGGATGGTTATGGGTTCAAATCTCACATAATCAGCCTGAGGCTGAATATACACTATGATAACTTGGGCATTTAAAGGGGTCATATGATGCGATTTCTATTCTTTCTTTTCTTTAGTGTGTTATGTAGCTATTTGTGCATGTATACGATCTGCAGAGTTACACAGCTCAAAGTCTCCCACAAAAGTATTTATTCTATCTAAAAGAGAAGGCTGATCCAGACCGGGCTAAAACGCCTCATTCAAACACGCCCCCACATATCTACATCACGATGTGGAAATATTTGCATAATGCTGCCCAAATGTTCATGCAAAGAAAGAAGGCGTGGTGTCAGGAACCACAGTAGTGTTGATGCAGCCATGTCAGGGAGACACTGTGTGTTTCTGTGCGAAAGCAAAAGCACTTTATTTGGCCTTCCGAAAGTAGCTGCAAAGAGGAATCAAACCAGATGTTCGAATTTGTGCAACGCATTTTATTGACGACAGTTTTGTGAACCTAGGAGAGTAGCCTACAAGGCTGGCTGTGCAAAGGCTATTTCTCTTTGCTATGACAATCTGGCACTTATTCTGAATCAGCTACTGTAAGTATGTTTTCTCAATTGTTTAAGTGTTTGCTATTGACTGTTCAAATGCGGAGTTTTGTGCCCCGTGTAGAGTATCGAGTCGTGTGTGTGTGTGTGTGTGTGTGCGTGAGAGAGAGATGGGGTCACATCACAGTGGAGTCAGCTTTCTTAATCGTGGCTTGTGTACTGCAAATACATACGAGCATCATCACTGTGTCTGTCACTCGACTCTGTTCCCCTTTCGGGCTTGAACTGATGGTAAAAATAAGAACATTATTTACTGTCTTTCCATTTATGTTGAGAGCTGAAGCTCACGATTATGGTAAGGGGCGTTACATTTCAGACGCTTGCTTGTGGTGTTTGGCCAATCACATTGCACTGGGTCAGCTGGCCAATCAGAGCAGACTGTGCTTGTCGGAAGGAGGGACTTTGCAGAAAACGACGCGTTTGAGAGAGGCGGGGCATAGAGGAACTACAATAATGTACAGTATTTGAAAAAGAATGTGTTTTTTGAACATTAAAGCATGTCAACATATTCTGTTACACCAAATAATGATCTTTAAAATTGCATCATATGACCCCTTTAACATACTTTACACATTCAAATATGAACAAGTCTTGCCAAACTAGGATCATGTGAGATTTTAACCTATAACCATGTGGTTACCAGCCCGAATATACACCATTCTATGATAACTTGGGCTTTTACCATATTAGATGAATCCAAAGACAGTGAAAGAGCAAAAGACTTGCCCTGAAACTTGAACAACAAGTTTAAATGAGAGTGAGGGGCTGTTTGAACAAGTCCTGCCAAACTAAATACAACTTGCACAACTTTATGATATTAGTCCTCAATATCCGAATGCTGGATTTTACATTTACCAACAGGTGTGGACTAAAAAAGGATGAGGACAAAAAGACCCATCTTAAAGACCCTCGTTCACTTTGTGCAAACAAGACATCACTTCAGGACTGACATGATTTAATTTTAAAGACGCTGCTATACAAAGAGCACAGACTGATTAAAAAGTAATTTAGCCAGTGCTCTTATGCAAGAAAGGCTTTGTTTGGAGTGTCTCTATAGCGAAGACCTCTCACCTGTTCAAGTCTATAGGCCATCTCCCTCTGCATCTGCTGGATTGTATTCTTAGCGGCCTGATCTTGGTGAACCAGTTTGTCTCTGGAGTCTTTCATATCCTTCATAAGTTCCTCCACCCGGCTTTCAAACTGGTAAAACAAGAGAGGCAAACAGTTAAAAGGCAGTGACTGTGGTAACCATAAACACATTAATAATGATAACAAAAGAGGCAGCTCTGATAGACAGTAGCTGATCCAAAACAGATCAGTGTTTACACACCCAGCAAGTGAAATATGACCCGCGCCTTCATTTAAATGTCAGGTTCTGGACAGCTTATGAAAATAGATTCAAACTAAAATTTAAATAAGTGACAAAGGTTCCATTCAGGTTTAGTTCCCTTTCTGGCAACCATGTGTAGGAACCAAGTGTTACATTTTCTTCACAGTGACACTATTGAATGAAAGTAAACAGACGGGCAAGGTTTCATTCAGAGGAAGTGTTTGTCTGTGTGGCCTCAGATGCCTGTTCTAACTATGAGGAGAAACCATGACAACAAAATGCACATAATAGTTTCATGTCATTACTGCAACACTTAATTATGGCTTCTCGACGGCTCCCCCCCCCAAGGCTGCTCTGTTTGATCTGTGTTGTTACTCTCTGTGACAGGGGGCTTTTATCAGATTGAACTGAACTACGGTCTCTCTTAGCCTAGAGTCACTCTCAAACAAGCCCGCTTTTCCAGTATCAAATGAAAGCTGTTCAGCAAACAAGTGTTCTCTAATCAGTGCACAAGGGACAGTCATGGATACTGAAGAGGCATTTAAATAACAAATAGTGCCATTGAGCTGAACATACCTTAATTCTGGATACACTAGAAATGATATGGTAACAAGAGCATAATTACACATGACTGTTCAAAGGTTTGGGGTCAGTAAGAATTTTTTTTTTTTTTTAAGAAATTATTCAGCAGGGATGCTTTAATTTATCTAAAGAGACAGTAAAGAAAGATATCTATTTTAATGATGTTCTTTAGAATTTCGATTTACCAAAGAATCCTGAAAGAAATGTATCACAAAAATATTAAGCAGACCAAGGGTTTTCAACATGTACCAATAAGAAATGTTTTTTGAGCACCAAATCAGCATATTATAGTGATTTCTGAATACTCATGTGACACTCAAGACTGAAGTAATGGCTGCTAAAAATTCAGCTTTGCCATCACATGAATAAATTAGATTTTAAAATATATTCAAATAGAAAACACATATTAAATTGCAATAATATTTCACAATATTACTGATATTTAATGTATTTTTGGTGCATATGCATAGTCTTTGGACAATTTTCAAGCAAATTTCAAGCTAAACGGTTTAAACTTTACAACAATGTTTCTTGATCACTTCATTGTATCCCAATGGTTGGACAAATAGATAGTCAGGTTATCCAAAACACAAATAAAAACAGACACACAAAAACAATTGATGGTTGCCATTACTTTCTTAATGGTGCAAATATGCTGTTTCTCTGTCTCCATCCTCTTCTTCAGCTCATCCCTCATGTTGTCTTTCTCGGAGCAGATGCCCAGAATCAGCTCCTGATGTTTCTTATTCTCATCAAGTAATCTGAAAAACAGTTACCAGCTGTTACTACCAATGTCAGCACATTGTAATACACTGGAGCTGTTGTACTGTGAAATAACGGTGCTTCTGTTGTGCCAATCTGTTATTTGCTTGTCAATGAGAAGAATATTTGTGCTAAACTTGTGATCTAAACCATATCAAGGACAACAACTAATTGCTTTCAATAAAGTATTAGGCACCAATATGTGCCATAATGTAGAAAAGACCATGTAATAATAGCAGAGGGAACAGGTGTCCGTGAGCATCACCCATAAGACAATATTAACAGCGGGCCATGCACAGAAGAGCTGTGGACCGGTTCCAATACGTAAGTCAGCCAGATGCCCTTGCAAAAATTAATAAAGCCAGAACAGCAGGGGGTTTCAAAGCAGACAGGCTAAGTTTGATCACAGCATAAAATAATCAATAGCACCATAGCAAAATAAATCATATTTTACCAGAATTGCGAAGCTGCAGTCTGATTTAATTGTAATGAGTTGAACAGGCAATGAACCATGAAATAAAACAAAGCCAATGTCATTCTATTGCATAGTCTTCAGTGGCTGGATGCCACTTAGGCTTATAGCCAGTTCTTTCAATAAATCAGTCAAAAAATAATAAATAAAAACTCACAGAATTATTGTTTTGAATCATCCTAACAAATCATTCACTATTCCCAAAAGTGTGTGTATGCACATTAACATCTGACTCATTTAAATTAGGTATAATTACTGGATAATTAATTATTCATATAATAATAGGCACATCATCCAAAATATATTTTATAATAGATTAATATGAATTCTAATTTATTTAAAAAAATAAATATTTTACAAAAATGGGTGGAGGAGGACAATAATAATTCTATTATAATACAAAAATAACAAATTATAATTTTATAGAAATCTATACAATCCTGATTGTTCATGAACTCATTTCCCTTGATTAGCTGAAGTTTACGAGGGTGAATGGGTGAAGAGATTTTATTGCCACACATTGGCAATGAAAGATAGTGAAGTGTAATTTTCATGCAGGTAAGAATGACAAATTAAACTAATGATTTACCATCTCCTGCTGCTATAAATCTAACAGCAATGGACTATAACCTCTTGTGAGCTATTAATCAACAGCCTACCTCTTGATGGCTTTCTCCTGTTGGGAGTACTTGTATTGTACACACTTCTCAAATAAAACCATGGAGCTCTGGTCCTTCTGAAGCCCATTGGGAGGACTTCCCTTGCGGATGCCATCTGACTCACTGTTCAACAGCTCATCCTCCAGTTCATCCAGCAGAGACTCCTGAGACAGAGAGCGCTGGATCTCAGACAACAGTTTCCTGCTGCAGTCCGTGTCATATGGGTTCATGTTGGAGTTAGATTGCGAGTATTGGGGTACTGAAACAACATCTGGCAGTTCCTCACCCTGAGAAGCCGGCGTAGGAGTCAAAGGAGTTCTGTTAAGTTCTGTTGGCCCGTTGAATGTATCAAGTTGTGTGGATGAAATATCATCTGTCCCATTCAGAACAGATGGAGAAGATTCCTCAACATTATTCTGAGTCCCACCTTCTGATTCTGTAACCACCTCTGCTGGTTCTTCAAGGCCAGAACATTCGAGTTCTCCATCAAGAACCGCGGGAAGTGATTCTACAGCACTGTCGTGAACAGCTGGTAGAGTCCTGGCATCATCAATGGAGGCTGTTCCACTGTCACAGCTTGTGTTCCCATCACCCTGTGCATGTTCTCCAAGTCCTTCATCTTGCTGGACCTCCATGTGCATGTCTGGTCTCTGACCTTCTCTATCCACACTATCTGAAAGAGTACCATCCAGCTCAAGACTGTCCAGCTCAGTGTCTTCCTCCTGTTCTTTTAAAACAGGTTCACCCCCAGTGCTGAGGACATTGTTTGACCCTTCCGGAACTACACTGACCTCTGAACTTTGAGAGGGGTCAGAGGCAGGGGTCAGTTCGCTCTGACAATCCGACGGCTCCATGATCTCCTTCAGCTAATGGCACTGGAAAACACAATACATAAAATTCAGTCACATGCATGTGAAACAAGACAAAATTAATTTTTATTTTTCTATTTATTAAAAAAAACTATTGAATTATGTTACAGAAATGGGTGGAGGGCTACAAAAAACAGAATTCTTTAGGAAACACTGGTGAAAAATTATGCTAATAATAAAATTTCATAATAACTGATTATTATTATTATTATTATTGTGTGTGTATGTGTTTGGAAGACAGTTAAGTGAAATTATCATTACAGGTAAAAATCTCCTCATGTCATAATTATAACACCAATGGACCATCAAAACTTGACATCTATAATTAACAAGAAGCCACCATAAAACATTTCTTATCAGGGGATCACCAGGTCAAATAAAGCAAAACATTCATATGGCTATTTTACATGTATCAGATTTCCTTCTAGCACCAGGAATTGAGGATGTTGTGTACAATGTTTGTGCAAACAGTCTTGCCACACCTGCTGTCGGGACACTGCCATTAATAAAGCAAGTAGTAGTATACTATAACTGTCCAAGCCCACACATATCCACGATTGAGGTGTGGTACTCCCTCGCAAAATAGGAGCACGGCTCTCCTTCCACCTGGAGGCAGTTTTGTGATGCCAGTATTGTGAAACTAAGGTGGTCCTACCCTTCTCACACCCTACCTGCTTAATACATCATTGTATCAGGATTCAGTGGATTACTGCATTCCCAGCTAAATGCCTATAGATGACACTGGAGAACACAAAAGGGAATGCTGTTTGCCATTGAGGAAACAGACACTGATTTTGTGTGATTCACACTGAATGAGTGAAACTGGGGCAGAAGCCCATCCAGCAGGATAAGCAAGAATGTTACGAATATAGGCCTATTTTAGGAGCTTACTGTGACAGTTAACCAGTGTGCAAGAACGGACCTTGGCCTGAGCACCTTGTGCCCACATAAGGAGATTTTTTTTAATCCTCGAGTTGCAGGTTCTTTGTCATTTCTCTTTAAAAATAAATAAATAAATAAATAAAAAAAAGAGAAGATTTTTGTAGAGGAAATTAAAATTTAATTTTCTCTCATTTTTACTGCTAATCCCTTTAAGCCTCTTTAAGTGTAGGAATGGAATTGGAATTTTACAGGTGGAAAACACAGTATATCCCATTTTACCTGTCAGAACAGTAGAACATTTTTTTTTTAAATTATCTGTCAATGTTTTTCAAATTTGGTTAATGACGGAAAATACTGGTTACCATAACCAGTGTAATATTTTACAAAATCTACTACACAAACTTTACTATAAGCAAGAATGTTACGAATATAGGCCTATTTTAGGAGCTTACTGTGACAGTTAACCAGTGTGCAAGAACGGACCTTGGCCTGAGCACCTTGTGCCCACATAAGGAGATTTTTTTTAATCCTCGAGTTGCAGGTTCTTTGTCATTTCTCTTTAAAAAAAAATAAAAAAATAAATAAAAAAAAGAGAAGATTTTTGTAGAGGAAATTAAAATTAAATTTTCTCTCATTTTTACTGCTAATCCCTTTAAGCCTCTTTAAGTGTAGGAATGGAATTGGAATTTTACAGGTGGAAAACACAGTATATCCCATTTTACCTGTCAGAACAGTAGAACATTTTTTTTTAAATTATCTGTCAATGTTTTTCAAATTTGGTTAATGACGGAAAATACTGGTTACCATAACCAGTGTAATATTTTACAAAATCTACTACACAAACTTTACCAACATCTTTGTCAGTCGAAAATATACAATTTCTGTTTTCAGTGAACAGAAAACAATATGAAATATGTAAAACAGCTTTTTTTCCAGTATAGTACTAAAAGTACAGTACAGTAAGTTTGCATATCAGCAATTTTGTGTACATCTATTTTTGATTTTGACACCAATAAATGTTAAACATGTTAGGCCTATCCATATAAAACACCTTGACCTCAGTATCAGCATAAATGACTACATGCAGACATACAGTAGGTTTACACTACACTACAGCAAGTTACAGTTTCTCATCATGAAGTAATAATTATTTTAATATCCTTAATCAAATGTATTCTTGCAAAGTACACACATACTGATTGAGAAACAAGACTTGTCTGTAGTAGGACAAGATGTGCAGCTGCCAGTAACTAAAACTTTAAAGGTTACCAGCTTCTCATGCGTCTCTCCAAGTAAACATTCTCCACTGTCAACTAGCACCAAACTGAAAAGTTTAATATTTCTCACTGACTGACACTCAGTGAAATACTTCAAAAAGCTGTTAATGGATGATAAACCTTATCACACTTTTAGGCAGGCTTTTTTGAAAACAGCTTTTGACTCACATCTGAGTCTTCATGAGTGAAGCAATTTCCTGGCCAGGTTAACTTCCTTTCCCCCCCTTTATTATCTGTATTTGATCTGTCTTTGTTTTGTTATCTTCAGTCTCACACATATTTGCAAGTGTATTTCTTCTGCAGAGGGAGGATGCAGTGCTCAGTCCACAAAAAACAGCACTGCCACCTTTTCTCGCAACAAACTCGTTATTTGATCTATAATTAGCACTAAAAGAGGAATAATTGCAAATAAGAGCTGCAATGATCATTGTATTATTCATTTCGAGGCGATAAGTCCGGTGACAGATACTGCTGTCCCCACACAGGTGCAGTTAGCTTTAGCATGTTGGCTAACCTGTCCAAGTATATCATATTTACGTGTTTATGAGAAATTATCTGCTTTGTTCACTCGAATTAAAACAGACACGGTATTAACGTAACAAATTACAGAATGGTCAATTACTGAAATGCCTACAAATATAAAAATACACACAAAATCAGCTGTGTGGTGGAGATCTAGTCCTAACATTCACAAGCTGATCAGATGAGTTTTCACAGCCATAACCGATTCTAACCAGGCATTTAGCTTGTTATCAGAGTGTTTATAATAATCCTATAGATTATTAAAGGTCTAGAACACTGACAATAACAGTATATCAGACAGCTGCCACTGAGTTCCCCCATTGACATAGCTTTCAGGCTAATTAAATAAACATTCGCTTTTGTAGTTGAGATCTGGCCATTTTATTTTAAATATGTGACTTACCGGTTATGTTAAATCCATTTAAAATGGCATATACCAGCTGCCGTGATAAATAATGAGTGTCAAGTCCGTGTGAGTGATCTCCTCCCGAGGTGACACATCAACAATATGGCCCCTGTACGCATTGATAGCGAAGAATTCTGACTCCGAGACGGGCAGCAGCCTGTTCCGCAGCACGCAGGATCAAATGCCGCCGACAGGGGAGCCAAATCGGCCCAAGCCATTCAAGTAGGGCTCATGTACCATTTTCTCTAAAAACGCTTGTAGGTAATTAAGATTTATTTGACCCGAGGAAACGTTAAAATACTCATATTGGAGCTAAATGTACTGGCAAAAATGTAAATATTTTAAATACTTATTTGTTCTGAATCTGGCATCATCTAACAAACAAAACGGTCATTACATCAACAACCCGGACGTTATGTATGCTTGTGTAGTTCTGTTTTGTCGATGAATATATATAGTAAATGTGTCTACAATATATATATATATATATATATATATATATATATATACTGTAGACACATTTACTAGACTACATTTGTTTTAAAGCCATCAGTATTTGGAGGACAACATTGAGCAAGATGTGGAATATATTTCTTTCTATAAAAATATAGAAAATAAAATCAGCCTTTTTATCAGATTAATTGATAATCAAGCTAATTTGCAGCCCTAGACATTATTATGAATTATTATGAGTTGTTAACTAGCCAATATGTGAATGAAGACCTTAAATATGTGCAATAAATAGACATTATTCAGTAAACAAACATAAAACACAGCATCCATCAATTTTCCAAACCAGGGTTGGTGCTGTAGGCCATTGCCAGGCAAACACCCTTGTGTTTGATGAGCCAATACATTAACAGAATACATTACATTACAGGTACAGGAATATCAGGGACTCTACTCTCTTCAAGTGCCCTGCCAGCTTTAAAGTCAACTGTCTCTCCGTGTCCTGTTCTGCTTTAGCCGTTTTTTTCCTTTGCTTTTTACCTTTTCCTTGAAATTCTGGTGCAGTCACAACAACCTGGAGCTGAACACACTCAAAACTGTAGAGATGATAGTAGACTTCAGGAGAAACCCCCCTGCACTCCCCCCACTCACCATCATGAACTGCACTGTGGCTGCAGTGGAGTCATTCAGATTCCTGGGAACCACCATCTCACAGGACCTGAAGTGGGACACTCATATTGACTCCATCGTGAAAAAGGCTCAGCAGAGGTTGTACTTCCTTCGTCAACTGAAAAAGTTCAAACTGCCACAGGCGCATATGACACAGTTTTACTCGTCTGTTATCGAGTCGGTTCTGTGCTCCTCTATAACTGTCTGGTTTGGGTCAGCCAGCAAATCAGATATAAGAAGACTGCAGAGGACTGTTAGGACAGCAGAAAGGATCATTGGTGTCCACCTGCCCAATCTTCAGGACTTGTACATCTCCAGAGTGAAGAAATGGGCAGGTAACATAATCAAAGACCCCTCTCACCGCGGACACAACCTGTTTGCACTTCTCCCCTCAGGCAGATGCTACAGATCTCCAGCCTAAACAGCTGACACAGGAATTATTACCTATGTTCTGTAACTGAATTACAGTAATTCATGCCTGTAATTCATTCTCCATCTCTAATTATTGCCTCTCTCTCAAGTACACTCTTAAAAATAAAGGTGCTTCACGATGCCATAGAAGAACCTTTTTGTCTAAATGGTTCCATAAAGAACCTTTAACATCTGAAGAACCTTTCTGTTTCACAAAAGGTTCTTTGGGGCGAAAGAAGGTTCTTCAGATTACAAAAATGCAAGAAAGAGATGGTTCTTTAAAGAACCTTTGACTGAATGGTTCTTTGTGGAACCAAAAATGGTTCTTCTATGGCATCGCTTGAAGAACCTTTTGAAGCACCTTTATTTTTAAGAGTGTACTATGTAAATACATATGCATATTTTTTATACAGCTGTGTATATATAGAGTAAATAATACACAAATATGTACATAAATCTTCTGTTCCAGATTCATACACATTATTATTTATTGTTAAGTCTTATTTAAATGTTTCTGTTCCCATGTCATGTATGTATGCATGCATGTATGTACCAAGAGCTTCTTAAAAACCACAACACATTCCTTGTGTGTTTGCGCACACTTGGCGAATAAAGCTGATTCTGATTCTGATTCTGATTTACTGCCTTTTCCTTTTCAAAAATGTTTCTAAAGTAAATCAAGTGATTTTTGCTATAATGATAATAATTTAAAAATTACAACAGTTATGAACAATCATGGTAAACACAATGTATTAGTTTTTACTCTTTCATTTCACCAGTCTCTATCAAATCCTCCAGCAAGACCCTCCTCACAATACATACATTTGTCACCTCCATGAGGACCAACACAAACTAGTCATTTGTTTTCGCTTTTAAGAGTCATGGATACACTTGCTCTCATTAAAATAAATACATAAAGATTGTTTATTAATTTATTTTAAGATGAGAGAAAAAATAGAACCAGGTGAGCAGTCAAATGGCATTGATGATTGAAAACCACTTTATAATCATGACAGTACCTACAATGTCTTTGCTTTCTTCATTTCAGCCTCTCCTTTTTTATTCTTTAACAGCTTTAAATTTCTTCAAGTTGTTCACAACCTCAAGTTTCTGTTCATCCTTCGTGTCTGGAAGATTAAAAAACAAATAATAATGTGAACAACAATGTGCATATTTATAGTCATGCAACACAATTCATTCAGACTCACAGATTCAGAAACACAGATTTGTTCAGTAGATTCACAACAAATGAAATGCTCCTTGTACAGGCCGCTCTTCAATGCTACCAGCTTGTGCTATAGTCAGTCTGTGGAGGCATGAAAACCCATCAAAGCAGTTGTGCACTTTCTAAGGAAGAAACTTCAGTGAATTAATGATATGATTCAGTTTAAGAATGATTCATTCACATAAAATATTCATTCAGCACACAGATTCATTCATGAACCACTAACATAGAGCAGCTCCTAATAGTGATTCTGACCTTAACAGACAGCCATACACACACAGATGAGGACTGCACATACAAAACTGTAAATGAGGATGATAATGGTAAAAGAGAAGCATATAATACGTAACAGAGCTCATGCTGCTCTAATTGGCTTATTGATAACATCAAGTGTTGTTTACATTCAAATGAATCGCAACATTCTATGTCAGTACAGCAGCTTGAGCTGATATTTGAAAATCAACAACTGTTTTTGAAGCCTTGAATATGATCAAGCTCTGCTACAAGCTCTTCAATTTGGTGAGTGTCAGTAATTTGTTGGGTTTGAGAAGTTTTTCTTGATTCATTAGCATGGAGCAGCATCGCATGAGAAGACCCAGGGCTCTTCCCACTCACCTGAGGGGATTCGTAGTGGAGGGTGTCTCTTCCTTTCAAGACCCATGTGAGCTTTCACAGCTGGCAGCTATAATCAGGTTGGACCACTCTTACAGCTGCATCTCTGCGAAAGCTCAATGGTCTGGAAGAGTGCTACCTTAAGAACGCTGCTGTCCTTCCCGACATCTGTCCAGCAGCATCAATCTCCATTCACGGCTGCAGCATCCAGGGCTACCAGGACATTTACCATTCTGTGGCTGAGCCTATGATGAAGACACGCTGTGGTGGACGCTGTCCCTACAGCCTTAAGCTGGGAGTGAAGATTAAGCAGCATCTATGGGAGACACTCAGCTGCCCCTCACTAGTGGAGATAGAGCAGCCTGATGGACGCATCCTGATCACCATAAGCTTCTCCACGAACAACAGAAGCTTCGCCCCTCGAATTCACGTGGACATCAGCGAAGAGCCCCTGCCTGAAAGAAGCCCAGACGTGATCAGAGTCATCAGTGTCACATGGAGCCTGAAGTATATAAATAACAGTTACTGTATATACTGTATATAGTAGTAAGTTTATAGTTTGTAAAGTAAGTTTTATTTGTAGAGTAAGTTTTTGTTTGTAGAGTAAGTTTCATTTATTAAGTTTAAGTTTATAGAAGTTTTCAGCACGTGTTCTGATTGGTTTTCAGAGCTTTGCTACATGGTTGTCAGGATGTTTTGAGTGGTCTCCTGTGCATTCACATGGTTTTGCCAAGGTTTTCTGTGTGGCTGTTAGGTTGATTTACGGTTGCTGGCCTCCTCTGAGTGTTTTTCGTGCATTGCTAGTTATGTGTTATGCGTTGTTGTTAGTTATGAGTGGTTGGTTGAGTTTTAACAGTTCGGTTAGGGTCCCTCACACGGTTTGCAGCGTGACGTGCTGTGAGGGCTTGTGTGCATCAGTGATGCTGAGAGCTACGCCACTGGTACTTCAACTACTGGTAGGGTCTCCCATAGTGAACAGGTCTCAGCTGACCTTTACTTTGTATCCTAATGATTTTTGGCATAAAAGAAAAATCAATAATTCTGACCCATACAATGAATTTTTGGCTATTGCTAGAAATATACCCGTGCTACTTAAGACTGGTTTTGTGATCCAGGGTCACAAATAGTCGATTAAAATAATTAACCACAATTAATCGCATGATTTTTCAGAGTTAATCTACATTAATCATTTTAATTATTTTTTAAAAGTACTGAAATCTACAGTTGTGGTCAAAATTTTACATACACTTTGCAGTATACAAAATGCTAATGACCAAAATAAGAGGGATCATACAAAATGCAATGTTTTTTTTATTATTTAGAACTGACCCGAATAAGATATTTACAGTACATATAGTCCACAAGAGAAAATAATAGTTGAAAAAATGGCTAGTTCAAAAGTTTAGATATGCTTAATTCTTAATATTGTGTTGTTACCTGGATGATCCACAGCTTTTTTTTTTTGTTTGTGATACAGTAGCTGTTCATGAGTCCTATGATTTTGAGAAATCTTTTCAAACTGAGGGACTCATACACAACGATTACAAAAGATTCAAACAGTCACTGATGCTCCAAAAGGAAAAACGACCACAACTGAATATACTTCTGTTCTTGACAAAATGCTTTTCAAGGAAAGAACAAAATAAACAAAATCTGTAACAATATTTTATTAACATTTTGCTAACAAAGCCTTACTAAAAGTAAAATAAAAAATAAATGCAAAACCCTAAAACTAAACATCATAAGCTCAAAACTAATGCAGTGTTAAAATTCTGTACACATTTAGGTGTTACCATGCCAATAAAGCCGTTTATTTTATACACTCAATTATTTTAAGTATATCAATTGTATATGAATTAAATGTACTAAATATGACCGTTTTTAAATGTAGGCCAAAGTTATAATAATCGTTTTAATTAACCTTTGTTAAAACAGTCTGTAGGTGTCAGTCTTGAGTAGCCCGTAATGACATGGTTTCAATCATACACAAAAACACTGCGCTCTTGTAATATTAGTTTCTTCACTGTCTAGCTATATAATAGTACAATTTACCTCTGCATAATTGTAAATTGTACTATTATATATTTACAGTATGCTGTCCTTACCATGAATATACATGGAAATATTTGTAGGCACTATTAAAATTAAATTAATGCATTTAGCAGACACTTTTATCCAAAGTGACTTACAGTGCATTCAGGCTATACATTTTTTATCAGTATGTGTGATCCCTGGGAATTGAACCCATGACCTTTGAGCTGCTAGCGCAATGCTCTACCACTGAGCCACAAGAACAATATAATTCATGTATTATGTTATTATCTGTGATCTGTGCACGTAACTCTAGTCGTAAGGCTAAAATTGACATTTCCTGTAAACTTATCCCTCAATTCTGATTGGTTGATTGGAATGTTGTTCCAAGGAACATGTTGCACTTGACATTGGAAATGAATCAACCACATTGGTTTATACATTTCTACTCCTTTTCTGGAAACATTGTCAGTGCTTTAATGATATTTTGCATTGTGTTACATTTTAAAATGTTTAATTATGATCATGAGTTTTATTTTTCCTCTCCTCTTCATCATTGTTGATGAAATAAAAATAAATAAATAAATACAATTGAAAAAAACCTGACAGCAAAAAAACAGAAGTTCCAGAAGTATTTTTCCAATTGAAAAAAAGTATATAATAATAATCTTATGTAAAGAGTTATAAACACTGAAACAAACCAAACAGCTACGAGGTGACTAAAAACATTATACACTTTGATTTGAAGCAAATAAAAAAACCATAGGATGTGTACTTAATGGCTTTAATGATGGAATACACTACAATCCCATGAAGCATTGCGAATGGTATATAATATGTAATTGCAGTTGTAAACAAAATAATTTGTGTTGGTTTCTAGGCTACTGTCCAGGACCTATTTATGATTCTCGGCGCTTTAGATAAATGTCTCTGCAAAATAAATACATGTAAATGTTCCAGGGGTCCTAATCAGGGACAACCTTGAAAAACAAAAACCCAATTAGTAAGATCAGCACATGATTCGTAGTTACATTGCTTTATTTTTTTCCCCAAAGTAAATCATGCATTGTGACTTAGTAGTGACTCACCTCCTGGGATTGATCTGCACCAAGTCTAAAGTGACAGCAGACAATGTCAACAAAATAACCAATAAATCTGTGGAGCAGACCTGTGTCAAGGAGCAGAGGACAAGAAAAACCTTTGAAGCTACACCTGCTGATATCCATGTTCACAAAAGTCATTGCATGCCAACAACACTCTAATAACACATTTTATGAACTTGGTATGTTTAATAATATTGAAAATTACGACCATAAACAATATAAACATATACTGTAATTGATTTAGTCTTTTATTTACTTTGTATAGCCTGTGAAAGTTACCTGAAGTAGAAAAGATTCCTCCAATGATGCCACACAGTCTCACAAGGAAAGCAGAGAAAGGCATATGCTCTTCTGTCACCCTCACCATTAATGGACTCAGTTTATATTTAATAAAGATCCCAGATACACCATAATTGCCTTTCTCATTGCTTACAACACGCTCCTATATGACAGGCAATATGACCATCAGAAACACACACTTTCACACACATGTACAAATGCATGCACAAATACCCTAGAACCTACCTGTTCTGTAACAGAAAACTGGTGCATGTTCACTGAAACACCTGATGTGTGCAGCTTGGTGGGCACAACTGTGATAAAATACTGAAACAGCATATTTTCTGAAAGAAAAAAAAACAGATTAAGAACAGAGTCAATGTGTTGGTAAGTATATTCTCTACTTATTCTACTTTTAAATGTAGGCCTACCTGCATATTTGCATACATGAAATCAATCTAATATAGACTGCATATTGTGCTGTGGGTTATGTTGGACAAACATTGAAATATATAACAAAAAAGACCTACGCTCTAATGTAATTTTTTCTGAGCCATCAAGGGGATTGATGTGTCCAGGAACATCGTTTCCAAAAGATAAATAATCTATTCGATGTGAGAAGTTAAGAGCAGCTGGAAAAATGAGAAAGACAACTAAGTATAAGGATTTGCATTAGAAAACAATAGAAACAATAGAAAAGAACATCATTTAAATGTGAATTATAAAATTATTTAAAAAAAAACTAATTGCAAAGTGAGTGTCCTCCATCTGGAGGATATCTAAAGAATTCCATGACAAATTAAGGTAATGAAATATGTCTTTAAAAGTAAATGGTTTGTGCCTTGACAAGTGTGTAATTTAATTACAATCTTCCAATGATATTTTGATGAATCTAAAAATAATTACCTTACTTAATAACTGTGAGTAAAACGTACCTTCATTTTTGATTAATGAAGCAAAATGGGCATGACCTCTGATAGTATCAATTGGTCTATGAGCACAGAATCAACACGTAATTTCTTAGGAGACATCTTTATAACGGCTAAAGTACAGCTGTATTTCTGTAGCTAAAAAAAGCATATACGTACTTGCCCAATATGATATGGAAATTTCCCGCCACTTTATTGACATAGATTTTTCCATGTATCCTACATGCATTCTGGGAATTGGATGTAGAATTATTTCTGTGCAAAGAAAAAAAGCAAAAACAGAATTATCCACTGCATGATTAACCATTCAATTAATTGTTAGAAACGGAAAAGCTTTAGCTCTATCATGTTTGATCAAATCCGTAATAATCACTGTACATGTTGGATTAAATATTATAATAATTATTTAAACAGATGTACTGTGGAACTGGGTCAGAAAAGTATCCTTTCAGCGCTGATTTAAAGAGTACATCTTGAAGTGAATGCTCTTCCCTCAGTCTGTTTTGAATCTGATGTAATATCCTTAAAAACAAGAATCAGAGATGAAGACTTACTATAATTGCATATACATTGTCTATTTTATTATATCATAATTGTGTATTACTACAATATCAATGATTAATAACTGAAAAAGATGTTATACATACTGATACCACATTTTTTTCTTTTGAGAGGGCTCAAAGCTTACCTGAAAAAAAAAGAGAAAACAGTTGCTATGGGTTCTGGTAAGTTATCTAGTGAAATATGAAATGCAGCAGATGGCTTGAAGTCACTTACAGCATCATATTTAAGTTCCTTTGATGCAATGACAGCGCCAGCAACATCCAACACATCTGCACCCACTCCTATACAAAACAAATGGGCTTAAAACCTTTTACATAGGATGCCTTGATTCAGAATAATTAATACACATTGGCATAAAACTATTTGAAAAAAAAAATACAATGTATAACAGATGTAGGCTACTTACTTGAACATTTCATTGCAACCGTGATGTCAATTTTTATCTTCAATTTACTGTCAAAGACCAAAAAAAAAAAAATCAGCTCAGGTCTTTCAAATTCTCTAAAAAACGTGTTTGACAAAATCTCAAGATGTAAGCATGACAAATACTGTATACACACCTAGTAAAATCTGTGTCTACTTCATATTCATATTTCATCCATGAGTCCTGGTATACAAAAAACTCGGAGATGGTCAGAAGTGCCATGAGGAGGAATACAATCAGTGACACTAGGAAGAGAACCAAAAGTCTTAATCAATAACATGCACTGTAGCTAACATCTGTAATATTCAGACAGAAAATATAAAAATTCACCTGTGCCACCAAAAGCTGATGTTTCAACATAGCTCTCTGGAACTTTAGGAAAGGCATCAAGCTCTTTCACTAAGTTGATAGTACTTCTTCTTCTCAGCTTGTTCATTGTTTAATGGATATCTTTATATTTATCTCAATCCTGTTCGTGCGAAAATAAGAACTCTGAATAAAGTCACATTTAATGGTCTGGCCATCTGTGTCACTTTAATGCAAGAAAAAAATTGCTATTGATGAGATTTCTGGCTCAGTGCATGATTAAAATAACTCATTTTGAGAAAACTGACTTTATAGTCTAATTGCACTCTATAGATAGAATTAGATAAAATAAACTCAAATGTGTACAGTATTTTGGATGTTTTTCTTCCACTAGTATGAATGTTTTTTCCTGTAATGTCTTGCCTAAATTATTAGCTGAGTGAGGTAACATATGTGTTTGATTCCAAACCACTGCAAATTGGTAAATATTTAAAACTTTAGTTATATTAATGAAAAAACGTGTAGTGCTTGTTTTTCTGACATAACAGCTAAACACAAGCTAAATGCTAAATAAGATCATTCTTCCTGTTCACCCAACTAAATGTGCTATCAAAGTTAATTTCTGCACAATGTACTCTAAAAAGCAAATATGACAATAAGCCACAAGAAGACTTGTGCATATGTGGACTAAATCTTTGTCTTACCTCTTTCTAAACACCTTTAAACGAACGTTTGAACACTTCTCAATGGGACCGGCTATTCAAATGCACTGTTTTGCAACCACTGCCACGTTGTGTGACAGCTGGTTTTTCCAGTTAAACAAAACCCAGCACAAGTCTGCTTTTTTGTGGAAACCATGTTGATTTTTTTCAAGAATCTTCAGATGCTTGGTCCAGAACTCACTGGAAACTCAGTGGCAATTTCAGTCTGAAATAAGGCTTCAATCAAAATAAATACATAAATGTACATATGTTTACCTATATAAAGAAATTTGTTAAGTTTAGAGGACATTGTTCACAAATTTTGACAGGATTAAGAAGCTGAAAGTGAAAGTATGCCTAGCTGTACAAATTGCTTTGGTGTAACTCTATAGCACTTAATATCTAGAGAAACAAATATTACAATAATATAAAACAATTAAAAAAATAATAATTATTGCATTTACAAATGTAGGTGTTACGGGGCTGACAAGACGTGAGACGTGCGGATCCATGTGCAAGCTTTTATTTAAAGTAGAAGAGGTCAGAAACACAGGCAGGGTCGAACAATGGCAAACAGGTATACTGCGGGTAAGACACAAGAATAATCCTAGGGCTAGCGTAGGTCAATGATCGGCGAACAGAATCAAAAGGGCGAGACTAGAGGGATACATCCAGGAAAACAGGCAACGATCAGAAACCAAGAAAACAGACAGGGCAAGACTAAGCTAGGACTGGGAAACTAACAAGGGCTCTGTAAAATAGCTATCACTGCTGGCGATAAGCGCTTACAATACTCTGCAGTTTGATAGGAGTCAGATTGAGTGATATATAGTGAATGTGTGATTGGATACAGCTGTGTGCAATCAGTGCTGTGTGCAATCAGTACAATGGATGATGGGATATGTAGTCCGGGATGATATGCAACAGTTTATGTAGTGCGAGAGTCAATGTAATGGAAAGGGTGACCTCTGATGGCAAGCAGACGGAAGTTCATGGACCGGATTCGTGACAGTAGGTGGTAAAAAAAAAAACATTTTTGTGCAGTTCAAATTTGAATTGCATCAATATATTGAAACACTAGTGTGTAAAGAACAGCAAAACAAACAGATACAACTTCAATCTTGTCCAATGTATTTTTTATTATTATTTTTTATTTTAGAGATTTCGACAGTCTATGCACATATTTTATCTCATATTTAGCCTACTTCTATATTTACTTCAAATCTCATTTTAATATACCATATTGATGTTTTTTTAATATCTTAATTTATTACTGTAACTGTTTTAAATGTATGGAGGACGAAACTTGCAAAACAATAAATAAATAAATAAATAAATACACAAATAAATAAATAAATGTGTGCATAAATACACATATTCTTGTTTAAATACATAAATAATTATACATATGATGAAAGTAGGCAAATAAATTATATGAATTGGTGGGCAAATGGAAAATGTTTAAGGAAATGCTAAACTCATCCTAACTATTTTCCTTTGATCACTCATTTATTTCTGAATGTAGTTCCACTTTTTTTTCCCCTCTGCACAACATGCTACTGAGAGGGTGTCAATTATGCAAGAGTAGGCGGATCGTGTGTGACGCGCTTGAGCGTTTGCCTGCGCATGTGTATTAACTCCATCAGTCAAGGTGACTGATTATTATCTTACACTTTTTCATAGGGTTAGTTTTGTAGTTATAATCATGAGAGCTAAATCATAAAAGATTTTAAGTGGCCAATTCTTAATTGTATTCTTAACAGTATTCTTAATTGTAATACTGAACCGTTATTTGCTTAATAAACATACTTTTGTCGCCTGTATTTTCTGTTCTGATAACTAATGGGAAAAAACGGTCTGTTCCTCGGTTAAACCTCCCCATACCAGTCATCTCACGATGACCATGGGATACTGATATTACAGTTGTCTCTAGCTGGAGACTCAATCGGGTTACAAAAAAATGACGTCAGGAAACAACACTGGCCATTTCGTTGGGTCGTTTACAAAGTCACAGATACTGTACGGACAATACAGCTCAGTTTTTAATGTATCTTGCTCTGTTGAACGGAAAAAGTGACTTTAGGTAGGCCATACTGCAGGGTTCCTCAAATCTTACCCTGGAGGTCCAATGTGCTGCAGATTTTAGCTCCAACCCTGATCAAACTCAGCTACCTGTGATTTTCTAATGATCCTGAAGACATTAATTAGCATGCTCGGGTGTGTTTGATTAGGGTTAGAGCTAAACTCTGCAGGAAAGTGGATCTCGTGGGCCAGATTTGAGGATCCCTGCCATACTGGATTAACACCATGCATTTCCTGTAAGGGGAAAGCCGCACCCCCAGCTATCACATGACCCCGACCAAGTTCATGGTTGACACCCTCTCATTAGCATGTTGTGCAGAGGAAAAATAAATGTGGAACAACATTCAGAAATAAATGAGTGATCAAAGGAAAATAAATAGGATGAGTTTAGCATTTCCTTAAACATTTTCCATTTGTCCACTAATTTATTTGATTTATTTGCCTACTTTAATCATTAAATTAATTATTTCTACATGCATTTAAACAAGAATTTGTGTATTTATACAGACATTTATTTATTTGCATATTTATTTATTTATTTGTGTATTTATTTATTTATTGTTTTTGCAGGTTTCGTCCTCCATGTCTCCTCTATATCTTACATTTACATTAAAACAATATCTGTGCAGGTTTTATACATTCATAAATAAAAATAATAATAAACAACGTTCCTTCGAGTATCTGACGAAATATATTGCACAACAATGACTTTTTACGTAACCTACTTGAAAAGCAGAAAAAAAGCTCCCCAGTCACGTGAAGCCCTTAGGTCACAGCGAGGTCGTTCAATTGAGCATGCGCATTGAGTGAATTTTACCACGCGGTGACCTGCTCCTGTCAAAGTGAGGAACATCCTTCATCTCCGCAAGAATATAATCGGTAAAGTTGTTACATACTTTCCATATTACGTATTAAGTCTTACCCAACAAATTGAACAGACTGAATGGTATAAGACATGTGAATAATAAACGTGCTCTGTCGATTAACCTAGCAAGCCACGTGCGATGTGAACAGCATTGGGTTCTCAGAATGAATGCCATACATATATTCATCTCACTGTATTTTGTAGTTAGTTCAGAGACTATAATGTAAGTTTGATCTAGGAAAGTCTTGTGAGACGCTTGCGTGCTGTATTCACATATTTGTACAAAAGCAGAAGTAACTTATTATGCCAGGACATATATGACCCACCACGTGCGTTAAACATTGTGTCAGTGTTCTTGCTTGAGATAAAACGTTACTTACCTGAAGCTCTAATCAAACACACCTGAACCAGCTAATGAAGGTCTATTAGAGCTAAACTCTGCAGGAAGTTGGCTCTCCAGGAGCAGAATTGACTAGCCTTGCATAATCCCAAATACGCACACAATGACCAGTGGTACTGATTAACAATGTATTTCACTCAACAGTAAAACTGAGGAAGAATGAATCGAGCCTTTACTCAGACCCTGATGAGACCCAATCTCCCTTTGAGGAGACCTGCGACTGGACCGATTTCACTTAACGTTACTCCTAGAGGCCCAGCACCAACATTTCCTGAGCTTGCTAAAGAAAATCTGCTAGCAAGTGACATTCTAGAAGATGGTATGGGTGAAATGTTTTTGAAAATTACATATGCATGTCATAAAAAAAAAAAATGCACCTAGATAATGTTCTTTTCTACTTTAGGTCCTGTGGGTGATGCCGTTAGAAAGGAGAATGTGATTTCTGCAAAAAATAGTCAGAATGTACGTATGTGATAATGTCTGTATATATACAGACACTATATATATATAGACAGACGTGTATTTATTCTTAAAGGGGTGGTTTATTGCGATTTCACTTTTTTAACGTTAGTGTCTAATGTTGCTGTTTGAGCATAAACAGTATCTGCAAAGTTACGAAGCTGAAAGTTCAATGCAAAATTTAAAATTCTGGCGATTTAATGCCTACAAAAACGGCTGGTAGGGACTACAGCAAGTTACTTCCCGGGTCCGTGACATCACAAACCCATATAAATGTAATTTTTCTGAGAAAGGGGCTTCATATAAGAAGGAAATGATCAGCGTGCTTCTCAGAGAAGGGACAGAGCGGTGTGGAAAGGTAAATTCTGTGAAAAATAATGCAGTTTTTAAAAAACTAAGCATTAACAAGCCTAGAAAAAAGCCCAGTGAACCATCCCTTTAAAATGTATTTTTTGAAGTTATTTTTTTATTATTCAGACACCTAATATTTCTCAACACTTTGACATTGGCTTTAAAGGGATAGTGCACCCAAAACTAAAAATCGTCATCACTTGATATCAAGTTGTTCCAAACGTATGGATGTCTCAATGGGGACCAGAAACAGTTTGGTTTCCCACATTCTTCAAAATATCTTCTTAAGTGTTCAGCACTAGAATTAAATTCATACAGGTTTGGAACATTTTGAGGGTGAGTAAATAATAACAGCATTGTCATATTTGGGTGAACTAGCCCTTTAAGCAGAGATCAGAGAGCATTCTGTAGTAGTTAAAGTGTTTAATTTTTCTGCAGTGTGGAGATTTTTTGTCTCCCCCACAGACAGCCGGGTCTATGGTGGGCCCACTGGTAAAGCTGTGCAATTACTGCAGTCACCAGGGTAGGTTACTTTGCTTGATTTCAGTGTTCATCATTACTTTGTCACACTGCAAAAATTATTTTCTAGCACAATATTTTGTATTGTTTTCCAGTACAAATATCTAAACATTGTTAAATCAGGATACATTTACTTGAGAAGGAGAACTACTTAAGATATTCAGAAAATTTGATCAAATTTAGTATATGCTTAAACAAAAAATCTGCCGATGTGGTAAGAAAAAGAACCTTTATTTTATTTTTTTACCACATTGACAGATTTGTCTTGTTTATATATATAATGGAGTATAACATTTGGATTTTTTTAGTATCTTTATTGGGTTTATACCTTGTATGTGCATTTTAAAATGAATTATTTCTCCAACAAACACCACTGGCAGTGTTGAAAGGAAAGTTTAAAGATGCAAAGAGTGTAAATAAAATAAATGAATATGTATGATGGCATATATACATATGACAGTTAGTTTATATAATATGTTCCTCATGTTAGTTTAAGCATATACTCCATTCTATCACACATCCCAGAGCCTCTTCACTATCTAATTTTAATAAAGAAAAAAGTCCAAATACACCTCTTAGATATCGTAACATTTTGACACTTTTTATTTGATTTTGATATATATTTTTTTTAGAACACAAGTCTTAGTAATTTTAAAGATTTTTTAGATTAGTTGTAATGGAAAACAAATAATTTTTTCCAGTGCACATGTAAAAGAGTCCTGCCCACTGATACTGGTGCCTTATGCCTTTGATGGTTTTGATTGGCAGAATGAGTAGTTCATTTGGGATTATTTTCTTGTATCCTCTTTAGGAAACTTCAGGTGCACTCGTTGTAAAAAAACATGCTACTGTTCTGTAGCTTGTCAGTCTCAGGATTGGAAAGCTCATCGACATGTCTGCAAAGCTAGCATCTCAGAAGTTGCCAGGTACTAGCAGGGATGTTTTCTCGATATTAGTGTCATTTGCATGTTGGAAGCACAATGTGAAAATATGCCTTTTTTTCCAATCAGTGAGAAAACTAAGGAATCCACACCAATACCAAGTGGAAATGGACTTGGTGGCCTTCAAGCTAAGGTATTTCATTGGTTGCTATAGTGACTTGCATTTACAATTGTTAGTTATTCCATCTAATTCCTTCATAACTTGTATTTATTTTTTTTAATAAAGGAAATCGGTGTTGATGTACAGCCAAAGAGAATGTATCGACGTGATTTGCGCAAGAATGTTGTTTCTAAAGCATCTGAGATTCAGGTACTTTTCAGTTTAGGTCTATATTGCTTTGTGCCCCATACACAGATATTGTGGCTCACAGTGGATCTTTTTTCAGGGTACAGTGATTGATCTGAGGAACCCTGGGGAATTTTCCATTCACCTGCAGTCAGTGGAGATGATGGAGTCCCTGAAAAACATCACCAAAGAGCTCCAGAAGGCCTATAGCACTTCATTTGCTGCTGAGTACAAGCCTGAAATTGGGGAGCTCTGTGCTGTAAAATTTTCTCTTGATCGGGTGAGGCAATTTTATATATATTTTATTTAATTCGTTACATTTGTCAGAACCCCAGTGATTACTATGTTTGTGAAATAAGCATTATTGTTCCTGTGTGTCAGTGCACTGCTTAACAGGACAATGGAATTATCGGTCTCAAAACATAGACTGTAGTGAATATTCTAGTACTCAGTTTGGTCTTTTTCATGCTGATTTAGAACTGGTATCGAGCTGAGGTTCAGTCAGTCGATGTGGCCCGCAGAGTTGCCCGTGTGTTTTACATCGACTTTGGAAATGAGGAGAATGTTACGTTTGACAACATAAGGCCTCTCTTTGAGAACATCGATGCTGCACCACCATTTGTGAGTTGTATATCTATTCCATAATACATTATTATTATATTTTAATATTTTGATGATGCCACTATGTCATGCTATTGGCAAAGCTGCTTTTTTGTGTCTGACAGGCTTTGCAGTGTTGTGTTGCTGGGGTAAAGCCTCTGACAGGAAGTTGGACTGGCGAATGCACTATTGCTATAAGACAGTTAATTGCTGGAAAGATTCTCACTTTCACAGTGTTGGATATCGTGAATGATGGAGCTCTGCTTGCTGTAGATGTTCCTCTAAGCACTCTTGGTAGGGCATACATGGTTCACTGCAGTGACTGTTTGGAGAGCTTTGTGTGAAACGCACAAGACTTAAATTGAAGATCTAAATTGGTTTCACAGGTAAATACATGAGCACTTTCCTGATAGAGCAGGGCTATGCTGTAAAGGAGGACGTTTCGGTCAAACCACAGACTGAACACGACATCAGTGAGTTGCTTTTTTATCTTATGTTTCACTCCATTCTTTGTTTTTCACCTCCATCTGTTTGCATCTTCCTTCAGATTCATTGATGTCGGCATCCTTTGAGAACTTCAAGCGCTTCTCTGGTGGAAAGAATGAGAACTCTGACGCCAGGCCTCCAGAGCCATTGACTCAGGGAGTGGGAGACACATTCACTGCTGTTGTCACCCACCTCCAGTCTCCCTCAGAGATTCTCTGTCAAAAGCTTGAAAATACGAGTGAGTTTTCCTCAACTCAGTTTAAAACACAATTTTATCTCAATGTCATTATTATTACATGACATTAGTATACATTCATTACCACTGATAAGTTTGGGGTATTTAATTATTATTATTATTTTTTTTAAATTGCATTTAAAAGCTGCATTTATTGGATCGAAACACAGTAAAAACAATAATACTGTCATTGTGTGATACAATTAATAAAAAAAAAAAAATATATTTAAAGCTGCAGTCCGTAACTTTTGGCGCTCTAGCAGTTAATAAACAGAGCTGCTGGCGTCTTGCAGAAGAACATTGTAGCCGGAGCTACTTCTCTCTGTTTATGTCTATGGCGAATCACGCAGGTACTGGGCTACTCTGCAGCGGTACCTACCCGAACCAGTCTAAATAGTCAAAATATAAACACTTATTATAGGTGTATCATAGGGATTCTGGATAAGCCAAAAACACGGTTTGGAAAATGGATTAATGGTGTACTCGCTTATTATATACATTTTGTTAATTTTGAACACAAAAAAGTTACGGACAGCTTTAATAAATTTTATTTTTATTTTTTATAAATATTTAAGTCTTCAGTGTCACATGATCCTTCAGAAATCATTAAACTATGCTTATTTATGCTGATTAATATTTGTGGAAAATAATACTTAAAATTTTTAAAAAAAAAAAATAGATGGAACACCATTTATTTGAAATAGAAATCTGTAATATTATAAATGTCTTTGATCAAAAGTGACAGTTAATTTAATGCATCCTTGCTGAATAAATGTTAATTTCTTAAATTATGTAAATTTCTTAAAGTTCTTAAGATTTGTTGCAATATTTTAGCAGCATCTGTTGTCATTTTCTGCCTTTTTATGAAATATATGCTCAATGTACTTTCAGTAGGTTCAGTGTATGATGCAGTCTTCATGTATTTAGGTGTAATCCAGCAGCTGCAGGGGAACTTAAGGGAGCACTGCTCAAACACTCCGGCCAGTGAGAACTTCAGACCTGCACCAGGAACTGTCTGCTGCTCGCTCTTCTCTGGTCAGACCAGTGTCTTCAGACAGTTTTTCTTTTCATATTTCTTTATCCTTTTCTGTTTGATTCATGTACAAATGTCCATAGTGCTGCTACTTGTACAGTGAAAGGGATTGGGTGCAGTTGAATAAAAAAACAAAAACAAATTTGATGTCTTCTGAACTGATCTCCATGTATTACAGAAGACAATCAATGGTATAGAGCTAAAGTTCTGGCATATTCCTCGGAAGATCGTGTGTGTGTTGGATACATAGACTTTGGTAACTCCGAGGAGGTTGAGTTAAATCGTCTACGACCAATCAGCAAAGAGTTGCTGGCTTTGGCAACTCAAGCAATCCCTTGTTCTCTAGCAGGTACAGTACAATGATTCATTCACCGATTTGTAATTGTGTGCATGCATGCAAATCTGTATATGCTGAGCCAAAGGTTTGTTTCTTGATTCATTAAAGGGATAGTTCACCCAAAAATGAAAGTTCTGTCAATAATTACTCACCTTAACCCTTTAACATTCATATTGCTCTAGGTATAAAGTGTCCAACAGGCACCTGGTCAGAGGAGACCATTTTGATGGTGAAACGTCTAGTTTGCAACCGCTTCATTCGGGTTGAGATTCTGGGTAAGAAGGATGGTAGGGCTCTGGTGTCCATGATTGATGAGTCCAGTGACCCTCAGACCAATGCCGCTGAGGTGTTGGTTAACATGGGTTATGCTGCCATTGAAAGTGTGGAGACAGAGAAACATGAACCGACTCAAGCCTCCTTCCCTGAAATGCCCCGTAAGTGAAGAATAGTTGTAATAACTTTATTTTTAGCCATTTCTGATCATTCTTTTAAAGGATAATTGATTTTTTTTTCTTTTCATTTTACTCTAGCCCTCAGTCCACCTGTTGTTGAGAAAATGGAGTGGACTTGTGCTGAACTTCCCTTTGATGGCCAAAAGGTGGAGCTGGTAATCAGTAGTCTGAAGAGCCTTGATGAATTCTACTGTTACAACTACAGCAAAGCAGGTGCGGTTGTCCATCAGTATTTTTTTCTACTTTATGGGACTCATTATGTATGTGTTTGTAATTATTTGTGTCTGGCAGATGCACATATCCTGACAGAGCTGTCCTATGAGCTCATGAAGCACTGTGAATCAGAGAGAGCTTCCTTCACCCCCACTGTGGGAGAACCATGTTGTGCTCTCTTCACAGGTGATACTGACTCATCCTTCAGAAGCAAACACCATGGTTACAGTAACGCACTTACAATGAAAGTAACAGAAACAAACCAAAAAGTAGGGCTGCCCTTGACTAAGAATTTTTCTGGTCGACTAGTAGTCGTTCATTAAGCATTAGTCGACTAATCGCTCGGTTATTAATAAACCATTTAAATCATTATAATGAGCCTTTAATTGCGTACATAGCCTAATAAGCGCTCAAGCACATGAATAAAGCTAGCCACAGCACATCGCCAGAAGTAATGATTATGAATGCGTCTAGGAAAAACAGTAAGGAGGCTGCATTAACATTTTAATAATTCACTGATAAACAAGTGCTTTCTTTGTTTCGGTTAAAGAGATGAAGTTGGCGACACTGGCTACGCTTACATGCACAATTTTTGGTTCAATCAGATTGAATCAGGGCTTAAAGTTCTCCGGATCTCCGGCGTGCAGCGTTTGGCTGCGGAAAAAAATGGTCCTACATTTAAAAAAAAAAAAAAAAAAAAAAAAAAATCTTGTTGATTGATATCACTTTCGAGTCCATGAGTTCACCTACCAATGGTATGAGAGGAGCACAGCTTTCACTCTCAACCAAACTAACATTACTAGCCAATTAGAATGTTTTGCTCTTATAAACATGAGACGCACATAATAGTATCCAATTGCGGAGTCGCAGCCCTGATGAATGGAGAAGCGTGACACTTTGAAAAAGCTGCTAGGCACAATGTTCAAAGATGTCCGACATACATATATATATATATATATATATATATATCATACTAAAGCCTGGTTTTCACTTAGGTCTGTTACTAAAAATATCAGATTACTATGTTGTCAAAATAATCAGTAGATTACTTGATTACTGAATTAATCATTAGTTACAGCCCTAGATTAGTTAAAATATTTCTAAATACAACTGCATTGTTTTACTTTTTGTAATTAAAAGACAAATGTTTTGTCATTGAAAATTTCTTAAAAATAGTTTTAAAATATTGTCACGTTCTAGTGAACCAAGTATCTGCAAAAAGCTGCTAGGCACAATGTTCAAAGATGTCCGTCTAGCGCATATTTACATAGAATAACTAATTAAAAAGCAGCGGAGCTTTGTAAACAGCTCGGAGTAATCATGTCATCTTCATAAAACGATATGATTGCTAGAACAAATTTACCAGGATTTTTGAAAAGGTACCGGTAATTTACCAGTACTTTGTGTGAAAGGGGCTAAACTCTTGCTCTGCATATGCCATGAACCAAGTATCTGCATTTTGTCTCATCTCGTGAGCTAAGTGTATTGTCACACCCCTAGTGTCGATAAGCGGTGATATAGCTCATAATTTTCCAAGTGTCTTGAGGTCAACCATCTGTGACCCTGGACTTAAATGGTGATATGACATGTGTGACCCTGGAGCACAAAAGCAGTCATAAATAGCACAGGTATATTTGTAGCAACAGCCAACAATATATTGTATGGGTCAAAATTTTTGATTTTTCTTTTATGCCAAAAATCATTAGGATATTAATGTTCCATGAAGATATTTTGTAAATTTCCTACCGTAAATATATAAAAACTTAATTTTTGATTAGTAATATGCATTAAGGACTTAATTTGAACAACTTTAAAGGTGATTTTCTCAATATTTAGATTTGTTTTGCACCCTCAGATTCCAGATTTTCAAATAGTTGTATCTTTACCAAATATTGTCCTATCCTAACAAACCATAGATCAATGGAAATATTATTTATTCAGCTTTCAGATGATGTATAAATCTCAATTTGACACAAAAAATTGACACTTAAGACTGGTTTTGTGGTCCAGGGTCACATATATTCATGAAAAAAAAAAATCAGTTTTAATAAAGAAAGCAATAACTTTTCCATAGTATCCTCTCAAATGTTAAAGTTGCCACAGTCATTGCATGCTTTGCATGTGCTGCCCCGCCCTGCCCCCGGAAAAAAGTTCAGGCTCAGGATTTTTTTTTTGCTTTAACCCCTGCTGAATTCATTCCAATTGATGAATCTGAATGTCGTGTTTACATGAATGCTAAATAAAGTGATTGGGTTGATGTGCTCGTTTGTCACAAGCTTAAAATCGGAATAGATTTTTTTTGACATGTGCACACTGCACAAATATAGAGTTTCTCACTGTTTGCACATAATAACCACACTCCTACAGGGTTTCTTTATTTGTTTTTAACTGCAGAATTAATATTTATCCATTTATGGATAAATATACATATAAACCACTCTGCCGTGCTGCTCTTATTTATCACGCAGTAAAAATGCCCCTCTCCGTGCCCAAAACGGGTTGCCTGTGGATGAGAATCCAAAACAAGGACTGGTGGGAGGTTGTCCTGCTCCACTTCACAGTTGCTGAGTGAAAGGAGAGTTTCATAAAGATGGGACACGCATTTATACAACACTTTATTCAAAAGGAAGAGCCGTTCATTAGGCTTGTCACACGTCATTACGCTATTTCTGCATCATTGCACATGCGCAGTGCTTTCAGTTTTGGGGTTCAATCCGATTGAGTGTTTACATGCACTCTCAAACGTCACCACCACCACGCTTCTGACAACTTTTTCAAACTTATTTTTAACGTGTTCAATGAAAAGGATTTACTCTGTATAAGAATTTTAATCCACGCTACATGAACCTTTTCATAGAAACTGGAATAAATATAAAACTAGTGCCAAACTGAAATGAGACATTAATAATGAATATTATAGTGAATAAATGAAATAATCATAACTAAAGGACATATGAAAGCACGTCTTTCTGTACATTTCAAAATAAGGTGCATTAAAAGTCAATAAATACTTGATTAATATGAATTTTAATTAAAAACGTGTCTCCACGTACTATTCAATAAAATTCTAGTGCATTTAATCTATTAAATAACAAGAGTGAGTGAGTTTTTGGATATGGTAAGATAAAACTTATTTTAGTGAATTAAGTACCACATTTCAGCTTTGTTAGGGTGGGTACACAAAATGTTATTTTATCCTTGCTTCTAGGAAATTCTCATATAATTTCTAACAGCTTCATGTGGCTGTAAACATTTAAATTTAACGTGGCTTTAAGCACTATGCATCGTTAAAGTTTCACTTTCACCGTGACTAAGCCGGTAAATGTGGTGTTTACATGGAATAATCATAATATCAGTTTACCTTTTGGTACGAACCCAGAGTCTCCGCATCAGTAAGCGATAAAACGGATCATCTCGTGCCAGAGAGCCCTCACATTTCATCAAAAATATCTTAAATTGTGTTCCGAAGATGAACGAAAGTCTTACGGGTTTCGAACAACACGGGGGTGAGTAATTAATGACAAAATTTTCATTTTTGGGTGAACTAACCCTTTAATGTCTATAAAGCAAAGATTTACACGGAGTTTCGCACTCAAGTTCACAGAGACTGAACTTGCTTTCATTATTTTACAAAAGCGCATTGTTGTTATTGTGAGTGCACACAAATAAATGTAGAGTCTTTACAGATTTGAAAGATGTATTACTCTTAGCTGTATGAGCAAAAATTATGGAGTATTTTAGGAGTAAGTGAGCGCACCGGTGCCTCCATTTGTCCTGCAGTGAGTGTGCGCTGCTGTTCAGCTTCCACACTTTTCACAGTCACTTGAACAGCGCACATATCGCTAGGTTAACATTAGATTGAGCAGCCATGTAAAAGTTGCTGATACTTACATATTTCAGATGATAAGCCATATTTGTGGTTGATGAATGATAGGCGAGCATTTGAATGTCCTGCCCGATGTACTGTATTACCATAGACCAGCCATTAATGATCTGCGTGACTTCGCCAATATGGATTTTTTTCTGTGTCTAAGCGACTAATAAAATTTTGGTCGACCAAGCCTCTTCTGGTCGATTAATGATTAGTCGACTATTAAGGGGCAGCCCTACCAAAAAGACACCTTTTTTCCCCTGTATTGAATCAAAACTTAATTTACTGGAAGCAGAAAAGTTGACAGCTGAGACTGTACTTAAGATCCTAGATATGTTTTGAAAAGTTTGGTGTCAGTATGATTGTTTTAATGCTTTTGAAAGAAGACTTTTATGCTTATCAAGGCTCCATTTACCTGATAAAATACTGTAACAATGGTAATATTGTGTAATATGTTTTATGTTTCTATAAATACAAAGTTCAAAAGAACAGCATTTATTTAAAATGGAAATAATTTCTAACAACAATGTATTGTAAAAGTCTTAACTGTCCATTTTCATTAAGTTGATGCATCCTTGCTTGGGTTGCAAAAGGGTGGAAAATGCTCATAACATTTCTGAAACTTTCCAGAAATTTTGGGAAATTTCTGTGATTTAAAAAAATTTTTTTTTTTGAAATTTTGGGGAATTTTCAGAAATGTTTGGAAAGTTTCCGCCAATGTTCCGCCACTTTGCAACCCTAATCCTTGCTAAATAAAATATTTTTTTCAGGAAAAAGACAAATTATTGTACAGATTCAATTTTCAATGTTTTTGCTCCCTGTTTGCAGGAGATGCCCACTGGTACAGGGGCATGGTATTAGAAGTGTGTGGAGAGGGTAAGGCCAGAGTTTATTTTGTGGACTATGGGAACTCCTGTGAGGTGGAGGCAGCACGTCTAAAGGCCATCACACCAAACCTGCTCAAACTGCCTTTCCAAGCAATTCGTTGCTGGCTTGCAGGTTTGCTTTCTCTGTTGCTGTCTGTCTGTCTAGGAGTCATTCAAAATGTGTTTTTAAATTATGTTTTCCACTCATTAACTACCGTAAACAAATATGTATTCTCTAGAGTCCGACTGATATGGGTTTTTGGGGGCCGATACCGATATTGGGGAGTAAAATAAATCTGATATCGATATGTGTATATAATAGTACAGTACCAGTCAATCTTTTGGACACACTTCCATTCGTGTCTCTAAACTTTTGACTGGTAAAATACAGTATATACATAAACAGAATATTCTACTGATTGAGAGAGGAAATACTGCAGTATTTTGACTTAGAATGCCCTATTTTACTGTCGTGATGAGTGAATATTGTCAAAAAATACCACACTAAATAGTGACTAAACACGACCC
>NW_015505205.1:1214721-1215837 GCF_001515645.1 Sinocyclocheilus grahami | reverse complement strand
GTTTTCACTTTTTCACTTAGGTCTGTTACTAAAAATATCAGATTACTATGTTGTCAAAATAATCAGTAGATTACTTGATTAATCATTAGTATTGTCACACCCCTAGTGTCGATAAGCGGGGATATAGCTCATAATTTTCCAAGTGTCTTGAGGTCAACCATCTGTGACCCTGGACCACAAAACCAGTCTTAAGTCTCTGGGGGTATATTTGTAGCAATAGCCAAAAATACATTGTATGGGTCAAAATTATAGATTTTTCTTTTATGCCAAAAATCATTAGGATATTAAGTAAAGATCATGTTCCATGAAGATATTTTGTAAATTTCCTACCGTAAATATATAAAAACTTAATTTTTGATTAGTAATATGCATTAAGGACTTAATTTGAACAACTTTAAAGGTGATTTTCTCAATATTTAGATTTGTTTTGCACCCTCAGATTCCAGATTTTCAAATAGTTGTATCTTTACCAAATATTCTCAATATTTAGATTTGTTTTGCACCCTCAGATTCCAGATTTTCAAATAGTTGTATCTTTACCAAATATTGTCCTATCCTAACAAACCATAGATCAATGGAAATATTATTTATTCAGCTTTCAGATGATGTATAAATCTCAATTTGACACAAAAAATTGACACTTAAGACTGGTTTTGTGGTCCAGGGTCACATATATTCATGAAAAAAAAAAATCAGTTTTAATAAAGAAAGCAATAACTTTTCCATAGTATCCTCCATGAATTTGAATTGCTTAACGTTCATCTGAGAAAACAGTGTGCATTATCTCACTAGATTTGTAACGTAAATCATTTATAAACCTTTGCCAACACAGGAGAATGCATCAACCTATGTTTCTGCATGTGGCCAAATTTTAAAATTGAATGGATTTATACATTGTTTAATAACGCTGTAAAGTGAAACGTCACCAGGCCGTTGGCACCCTCTGCAGGTATTTGTTTTAATACTTAATGTACTTGAGTTGATTATGTTCATATTATGTATAGGCATATTACATTATGTATTTTAACAGTGTTGTTCAATACAATCATGTAATTTCTTGGTTTTGATATTTTATTTGAGCCAATTATTATTGCCTCATCGTTAGTTTATATATAT
>NW_015505205.1:1159663-1213982 GCF_001515645.1 Sinocyclocheilus grahami | reverse complement strand
CACAAAACCAGTCTTAAGTCTCTGGGGGTATATTTGTAGCAATAGCCAAAAATACATTGTATGGGTCAAAATTATAGATTTTTCTTTTATGCCAAAAATCATTAGGATATTAAGTAAAGATCATGTTCCATGAAGATATTTTGTAAATTTCCTACCGTAAATATATAAAAACTTAATTTTTGATTAGTAATATGCATTAAGGACTTAATTTGAACAACTTTAAAGGTGATTTTCTCAATATTTAGATTTGTTTTGCACCCTCAGATTCCAGATTTTCAAATAGTTGTATCTTTACCAAATATTGTCCTATCCTAACAAACCATAGATCAATGGAAATATTATTTATTCAGCTTTCAGATGATGTATAAATCTCAATTTGACACAAAAAATTGACACTTAAGACTGGTTTTGTGGTCCAGGGTCACATATATTCATGAACAAAAAAAATCAGTTTTAATAAAGAAAGCAATAACTTTTCCATAGTATCCTCTCAAATGTTAAAGTTGCCACAGTCATTGCATGCTTTGCATGTGCTGCCCCGCCCTGCCCCCGGAAAAAAGTTCAGGCTCAGGATTTTTTTTTTTGCTTTAACCCCTGCTGAATTCATTCCAATTGATGAATCTGAATGTCGTGTTTACATGAATGCTAAATAAAGTGATTGGGTTGATGTGCTCGTTTGTCACAAGCTTAAAATCGGAATAGATTTTTTTTGACATGTGCACACTGCACAAATATAGAGTTTCTCACTGTTTGCACATAATAACCACACTCCTACAGGGTTTCTTTATTTGTTTTTAACTGCAGAATTAATATTTATCCATTTATGGATAAATATACATATAAACCACTCTGCCGTGCTGCTCTTATTTATCACGCAGTAAAAATGCCCCTCTCCGTGCCCAAAACGGGTTGCCTGTGGATGAGAATCCAAAACAAGGACTGGTGGGAGGTTGTCCTGCTCCACTTCACAGTTGCTGAGTGAAAGGAGAGTTTCATAAAGATGGGACACGCATTTATACAACACTTTATTCAAAAGGAAGAGCCGTTCATTAGGCTTGTCACACGTCATTACGCTATTTCTGCATCATTGCACATGCGCAGTGCTTTCAGTTTTGGGGTTCAATCCGATTGAGTGTTTACATGCACTCTCAAACGTCACCACCACCACGCTTCTGACAACTTTTTCAAACTTATTTTTAACGTGTTCAATGAAAAGGATTTACTCTGTATAAGAATTTTAATCCACGCTACATGAACCTTTTCATAGAAACTGGAATAAATATAAAACTAGTGCCAAACTGAAATGAGACATTAATAATGAATATTATAGTGAATAAATGAAATAATCATAACTAAAGGACATATGAAAGCACGTCTTTCTGTACATTTCAAAATAAGGTGCATTAAAAGTCAATAAATACTTGATTAATATGAATTTTAATTAAAAACGTGTCTCCACGTACTATTCAATAAAATTCTAGTGCATTTAATCTATTAAATAACAAGAGTGAGTGAGTTTTTGGATATGGTAAGATAAAACTTATTTTAGTGAATTAAGTACCACATTTCAGCTTTGTTAGGGTGGGTACACAAAATGTTATTTTATCCTTGCTTCTAGGAAATTCTCATATAATTTCTAACAGCTTCATGTGGCTGTAAACATTTAAATTTAACGTGGCTTTAAGCACTATGCATCGTTAAAGTTTCACTTTCACCGTGACTAAGCCGGTAAATGTGGTGTTTACATGGAATAATCATAATATCAGTTTACCTTTTGGTACGAACCCAGAGTCTCCGCATCAGTAAGCGATAAAACGGATCATCTCGTGCCAGAGAGCCCTCACATTTCATCAAAAATATCTTAAATTGTGTTCCGAAGATGAACGAAAGTCTTACGGGTTTCGAACAACACGGGGGTGAGTAATTAATGACAAAATTTTCATTTTTGGGTGAACTAACCCTTTAATGTCTATAAAGCAAAGATTTACACGGAGTTTCGCACTCAAGTTCACAGAGACTGAACTTGCTTTCATTATTTTACAAAAGCGCATTGTTGTTATTGTGAGTGCACACAAATAAATGTAGAGTCTTTACAGATTTGAAAGATGTATTACTCTTAGCTGTATGAGCAAAAATTATGGAGTATTTTAGGAGTAAGTGAGCGCACCGGTGCCTCCATTTGTCCTGCAGTGAGTGTGCGCTGCTGTTCAGCTTCCACACTTTTCACAGTCACTTGAACAGCGCACATATCGCTAGGTTAACATTAGATTGAGCAGCCATGTAAAAGTTGCTGATACTTACATATTTCAGATGATAAGCCATATTTGTGGTTGATGAATGATAGGCGAGCATTTGAATGTCCTGCCCGATGTACTGTATTACCATAGACCAGCCATTAATGATCTGCGTGACTTCGCCAATATGGATTTTTTTCTGTGTCTAAGCGACTAATAAAATTTTGGTCGACCAAGCCTCTTCTGGTCGATTAATGATTAGTCGACTATTAAGGGGCAGCCCTACCAAAAAGACACCTTTTTTCCCCTGTATTGAATCAAAACTTAATTTACTGGAAGCAGAAAAGTTGACAGCTGAGACTGTACTTAAGATCCTAGATATGTTTTGAAAAGTTTGGTGTCAGTATGATTGTTTAAGTCTCTGGGGGTATATTTGTAGCAATAGCCAAAAATACATTGTATGGGTCAAAATTATAGATTTTTCTTTTATGCCAAAAATCATTAGGATATTAAGTAAAGATCATGTTCCATGAAGATATTTTGTAAATTTCCTACCGTAAATATATAAAAACTTAATTTTTGATTAGTAATATGCATTAAGGACTTAATTTGAACAACTTTAAAGGTGATTTTCTCAATATTTAGATTTGTTTTGCACCCTCAGATTCCAGATTTTCAAATAGTTGTATCTTTACCAAATATTGTCCTATCCTAACAAACCATAGATCAATGGAAATATTATTTATTCAGCTTTCAGATGATGTATAAATCTCAATTTGACACAAAAAATTGACACTTAAGACTGGTTTTGTGGTCCAGGGTCACATATATTCATGAACAAAAAAAATCAGTTTTAATAAAGAAAGCAATAACTTTTCCATAGTATCCTCTCAAATGTTAAAGTTGCCACAGTCATTGCATGCTTTGCATGTGCTGCCCCGCCCTGCCCCCGGAAAAAAGTTCAGGCTCAGGATTTTTTTTTTTGCTTTAACCCCTGCTGAATTCATTCCAATTGATGAATCTGAATGTCGTGTTTACATGAATGCTAAATAAAGTGATTGGGTTGATGTGCTCGTTTGTCACAAGCTTAAAATCGGAATAGATTTTTTTTGACATGTGCACACTGCACAAATATAGAGTTTCTCACTGTTTGCACATAATAACCACACTCCTACAGGGTTTCTTTATTTGTTTTTAACTGCAGAATTAATATTTATCCATTTATGGATAAATATACATATAAACCACTCTGCCGTGCTGCTCTTATTTATCACGCAGTAAAAATGCCCCTCTCCGTGCCCAAAACGGGTTGCCTGTGGATGAGAATCCAAAACAAGGACTGGTGGGAGGTTGTCCTGCTCCACTTCACAGTTGCTGAGTGAAAGGAGAGTTTCATAAAGATGGGACACGCATTTATACAACACTTTATTCAAAAGGAAGAGCCGTTCATTAGGCTTGTCACACGTCATTACGCTATTTCTGCATCATTGCACATGCGCAGTGCTTTCAGTTTTGGGGTTCAATCCGATTGAGTGTTTACATGCACTCTCAAACGTCACCACCACCACGCTTCTGACAACTTTTTCAAACTTATTTTTAACGTGTTCAATGAAAAGGATTTACTCTGTATAAGAATTTTAATCCACGCTACATGAACCTTTTCATAGAAACTGGAATAAATATAAAACTAGTGCCAAACTGAAATGAGACATTAATAATGAATATTATAGTGAATAAATGAAATAATCATAACTAAAGGACATATGAAAGCACGTCTTTCTGTACATTTCAAAATAAGGTGCATTAAAAGTCAATAAATACTTGATTAATATGAATTTTAATTAAAAACGTGTCTCCACGTACTATTCAATAAAATTCTAGTGCCAAAACAAGGACTGGTGGGAGGTTGTCCTGCTCCACTTCACAGTTGCTGAGTGAAAGGAGAGTTTCATAAAGATGGGACACGCATTTATACAACACTTTATTCAAAAGGAAGAGCCGTTCATTAGGCTTGTCACACGTCATTACGCTATTTCTGCATCATTGCACATGCGCAGTGCTTTCAGTTTTGGGGTTCAATCCGATTGAGTGTTTACATGCACTCTCAAACGTCACCACCACCACGCTTCTGACAACTTTTTCAAACTTATTTTTAACGTGTTCAATGAAAAGGATTTACTCTGTATAAGAATTTTAATCCACGCTACATGAACCTTTTCATAGAAACTGGAATAAATATAAAACTAGTGCCAAACTGAAATGAGACATTAATAATGAATATTATAGTGAATAAATGAAATAATCATAACTAAAGGACATATGAAAGCACGTCTTTCTGTACATTTCAAAATAAGGTGCATTAAAAGTCAATAAATACTTGATTAATATGAATTTTAATTAAAAACGTGTCTCCACGTACTATTCAATAAAATTCTAGTGCATTTAATCTATTAAATAACAAGAGTGAGTGAGTTTTTGGATATGGTAAGATAAAACTTATTTTAGTGAATTAAGTACCACATTTCAGCTTTGTTAGGGTGGGTACACAAAATGTTATTTTATCCTTGCTTCTAGGAAATTCTCATATAATTTCTAACAGCTTCATGTGGCTGTAAACATTTAAATTTAACGTGGCTTTAAGCACTATGCATCGTTAAAGTTTCACTTTCACCGTGACTAAGCCGGTAAATGTGGTGTTTACATGGAATAATCATAATATCAGTTTACCTTTTGGTACGAACCCAGAGTCTCCGCATCAGTAAGCGATAAAACGGATCATCTCGTGCCAGAGAGCCCTCACATTTCATCAAAAATATCTTAAATTGTGTTCCGAAGATGAACGAAAGTCTTACGGGTTTCGAACAACACGGGGGTGAGTAATTAATGACAAAATTTTCATTTTTGGGTGAACTAACCCTTTAATGTCTATAAAGCAAAGATTTACACGGAGTTTCGCACTCAAGTTCACAGAGACTGAACTTGCTTTCATTATTTTACAAAAGCGCATTGTTGTTATTGTGAGTGCACACAAATAAATGTAGAGTCTTTACAGATTTGAAAGATGTATTACTCTTAGCTGTATGAGCAAAAATTATGGAGTATTTTAGGAGTAAGTGAGCGCACCGGTGCCTCCATTTGTCCTGCAGTGAGTGTGCGCTGCTGTTCAGCTTCCACACTTTTCACAGTCACTTGAACAGCGCACATATCGCTAGGTTAACATTAGATTGAGCAGCCATGTAAAAGTTGCTGATACTTACATATTTCAGATGATAAGCCATATTTGTGGTTGATGAATGATAGGCGAGCATTTGAATGTCCTGCCCGATGTACTGTATTACCATAGACCAGCCATTAATGATCTGCGTGACTTCGCCAATATGGATTTTTTTCTGTGTCTAAGCGACTAATAAAATTTTGGTCGACCAAGCCTCTTCTGGTCGATTAATGATTAGTCGACTATTAAGGGGCAGCCCTACCAAAAAGACACCTTTTTTCCCCTGTATTGAATCAAAACTTAATTTACTGGAAGCAGAAAAGTTGACAGCTGAGACTGTACTTAAGATCCTAGATATGTTTTGAAAAGTTTGGTGTCAGTATGATTGTTTTAATGCTTTTGAAAGAAGACTTTTATGCTTATCAAGGCTCCATTTACCTGATAAAATACTGTAACAATGGTAATATTGTGTAATATGTTTTATGTTTCTATAAATACAAAGTTCAAAAGAACAGCATTTATTTAAAATGGAAATAATTTCTAACAACAATGTATTGTAAAAGTCTTAACTGTCCATTTTCATTAAGTTGATGCATCCTTGCTTGGGTTGCAAAAGGGTGGAAAATGCTCATAACATTTCTGAAACTTTCCAGAAATTTTGGGAAATTTCTGTGATTTAAAAAAATTTTTTTTTTTGAAATTTTGGGGAATTTTCAGAAATGTTTGGAAAGTTTCCGCCAATGTTCCGCCACTTTGCAACCCTAATCCTTGCTAAATAAAATATTTTTTTCAGGAAAAAGACAAATTATTGTACAGATTCAATTTTCAATGTTTTTGCTCCCTGTTTGCAGGAGATGCCCACTGGTACAGGGGCATGGTATTAGAAGTGTGTGGAGAGGGTAAGGCCAGAGTTTATTTTGTGGACTATGGGAACTCCTGTGAGGTGGAGGCAGCACGTCTAAAGGCCATCACACCAAACCTGCTCAAACTGCCTTTCCAAGCAATTCGTTGCTGGCTTGCAGGTTTGCTTTCTCTGTTGCTGTCTGTCTGTCTAGGAGTCATTCAAAATGTGTTTTTAAATTATGTTTTCCACTCATTAACTACCGTAAACAAATATGTATTCTCTAGAGTCCGACTGATATGGGTTTTTGGGGGCCGATACCGATATTGGGGAGTAAAATAAATCTGATATCGATATGTGTATATAATAGTACAGTACCAGTCAATCTTTTGGACACACTTCCATTCGTGTCTCTAAACTTTTGACTGGTAAAATACAGTATATACATAAACAGAATATTATACGAGGATTTTTATTTAAATAGTCTTTTTGCTGTTTAATATTCACAGACACTAGTCTATATTGCAGTTTGATTTAAGTGTACTTTCAAAAATGACGAATTCTGTGAAATTCCGCATTATACAGTAAATTCCATTTTTATGACTAAATTCCGCGATTCCATCCACGTTGTCTGCATCGTGGAAATCATAGGGCCCTGCTAATGTAGCAAACTAAGTAATTACACCATTTAAATGCATTTTATCTGCGTTAAATGTTCTGTAAAAAAAAAAATTCATATAGGTGTTTGTTGTTCATATTCACCGATGCCGATATATCTGCGACAGGCTCATATCGGCTGATAAAATCTGCAAAACGAATTATCAGTCGGGCTCTAGTATTCTCAATATGCAAGTATGTATTCTGTATTTTAAATGCATTGTACATATGTGTGTGCAGGAGTGGAACCAGTGGAGGGTCAGTGGACTAAAGAGGCAGTGCATAAGTTTCAGGGTCTTTGTGCTGGTCAGCCGTTGAGTGGCAAAGTGTTGTCCATCACTGAGAAGGGTTATGGGTTGGATCTGGAGAGCTCTGGAAAAAGCATTGCTGCTGTGCTAATCTCAGAGCACCTAGCTAAACCTTATGGACAGGTGAAACAGCCTCCAGTGCAGCCAGCTAAACCAACCAATCAGATTGAGGATCTGCCCACCCTTAAACCCATTGATCAGAATCCACCTGCTGAAGAGCCTTTGAAAGTGAACAAGGGAGTTGCCAAAGACACAGAAGATTCAACCTCAAGTAAGTTATGCTTTATGCTTTAAGTATCTTATCAAGACTGTTTGTAATTGCTATTACTAGTAATATCCAAGTCGGGTTTTTGTTGTTCTTGTGTATAATTAAATGTTTACTGTCATCTAGTCGGCTCTTTTCCTTTGAACTGGAAGACATTGGAGCTGTCTTGCACTGACACTTTCAAACCGAGGGTGGCAGCAGTGATCAGCCCTAGTCTCTTTTACATAATGAATCCTGGACATGGTTTGCACTCATTGTATTACATTTAAAGCATAAAGTCTAGCTAGAGCAACTATGATCATGGTTGTATTAACTAGGGTTGGGTATAGTTAGAATTTGATCGATTCCCGTTCTGCTTATCGATTCCGATTCTTATTGATTCCTAGTTTCGATTCCAATAAGATAAAAAAATCAAAGATATAATAAAAATTAAGTCAAACATTTAGATGTCAAACATTTATTGTCTTTTTACAAAACATTCGGTTGCAGCTGAATAACACGAGCAAAAATCAGCAGCCTACAGAACACTGCAAGAGGAATTTTGCCTATGCTTTAAAAAAAACTTTTCTACAGTGGAAATGCACGGATACGAGGATTTTTATTTAAATAGTCTTTTTGCTGTTTAATATTCACAGACACTAGTCTATATTGCAGTTTGATTTAAGTGTACTTTCAAAAATGACGAATTCTGTGAAATTCCGCATTATACAGTAAATTCCATTTTTATGACTAAATTCCGCGATTCCATCCACGTTGTCTGCATCGTGGAAATCATAGGGCCCTGCTAATGTAGCAAACTAAGTAATTACACCATTTAAATGCATTTTATCTGCGTTAAATGTTCTGTAAAAAAAAAAATTCATATAGGTGTTTGTTGTTCATATTCACCGATGCCGATATATCTGCGACAGGCTCATATCGGCTGATAAAATCTGCAAAACGAATTATCAGTCGGGCTCTAGTATTCTCAATATGCAAGTATGTATTCTGTATTTTAAATGCATTGTACATATGTGTGTGCAGGAGTGGAACCAGTGGAGGGTCAGTGGACTAAAGAGGCAGTGCATAAGTTTCAGGGTCTTTGTGCTGGTCAGCCGTTGAGTGGCAAAGTGTTGTCCATCACTGAGAAGGGTTATGGGTTGGATCTGGAGAGCTCTGGAAAAAGCATTGCTGCTGTGCTAATCTCAGAGCACCTAGCTAAACCTTATGGACAGGTGAAACAGCCTCCAGTGCAGCCAGCTAAACCAACCAATCAGATTGAGGATCTGCCCACCCTTAAACCCATTGATCAGAATCCACCTGCTGAAGAGCCTTTGAAAGTGAACAAGGGAGTTGCCAAAGACACAGAAGATTCAACCTCAAGTAAGTTATGCTTTATGCTTTAAGTATCTTATCAAGACTGTTTGTAATTGCTATTACTAGTAATATCCAAGTCGGGTTTTTGTTGTTCTTGTGTATAATTAAATGTTTACTGTCATCTAGTCGGCTCTTTTCCTTTGAACTGGAAGACATTGGAGCTGTCTTGCACTGACACTTTCAAACCGAGGGTGGCAGCAGTGATCAGCCCTAGTCTCTTTTACATAATGAATCCTGGACATGGTTTGCACTCATTGTATTACATTTAAAGCATAAAGTCTAGCTAGAGCAACTATGATCATGGTTGTATTAACTAGGGTTGGGTATAGTTAGAATTTGATCGATTCCCGTTCTGCTTATCGATTCCGATTCTTATTGATTCCTAGTTTCGATTCCAATAAGATAAAAAAATCAAAGATATAATAAAAATTAAGTCAAACATTTAGATGTCAAACATTTATTGTCTTTTTACAAAACATTCGGTTGCAGCTGAATAACACGAGCAAAAATCAGCAGCCTACAGAACACTGCAAGAGGAATTTTGCCTATGCTTTAAAAAAAACTTTTCTACAGTGGAAATGCACGGAACGGTTCGAGAACGGACACAAACCGGGAACCCGTACCGCGACCTGTGCTCGCACTTGCGCTTCGTGTGCGCTGCACGCAAACAGGGCGCAAGTTCTTTCCGTTCCTGCACTTAAATAATTTTTAATCACATTAAAATATGAACGCAGGAATCGTTAAGCAGAATCAAAATGCACGCGTCTTATCGAATACCCGGTTCTTGGAAATTTGGAACCGGTTTTCGATACCCAACCCTAGTATTAACATAACTATCATAGCATGGCCATTAGAATAATTATGCTTTACCTTCAGCTGATTTTTGTCCCCCCAGTGAATGTAGAGGGTCTGAAGACTGTTATGACCGATGTTGCGAAGTACTGCAGCAAACAGTCAATCCCCAATCAGTGCCACCCTTTACCAGGAGCCGCCTGTTGTGCGCAGTTCTCAGGTCAGTTTCACTTTCACCTATGGCTTACTCTTTCTAGGTTAAATAGATAGAATCATCAACTTAACATGTGTAGTGTTATTAATCTACAGGTACATCTCAATAAATTAATTTGAGATGCGCTAATGCACAAATGTCGTGGAAAAGTTAATTTCAGTAATTCAACTCAAATTGTGAAACTCGTGTATTAAATAAATTAAATGCACACAGACTGAAGTTGGTTCTTTGGTTCTTTTAATTGTGATGATTTTGGCTCACATTTAACAAAAACCCACCAATTCACTATCTCAACAAATTAGAATACTTCATAAGACCAATAAAAAAACATTTTTAGTGAATTGTTGGCCTTCTGGAAAGTATGTTCATTTACTGTACATGTACTCAATACTTGGTAGGGGCTCCTTTTGCTTTAATTACTGCCTCAATTCGGCGTGGCATGTTTATGGCACTGCTGAGGTGGTATGGAAGTCCAGGTTTCTTCGACAGTGGCCTTCAGCTCATCTGCATTTTTTGGTCTCTTGTTTCTCATTTTCCTCTTGACAATACCTCATAGATTCTCTATGGGGTTCAGGTCTTGTGAGTTTGCTGGCCAGTCAAGCACACCAACACCATGGTCATTTAACCAACTTTTGGTGCTTTTGGCAGTGTGGGCAGGTGCCAAATCCTGCTGGAAAATGAAATCAGCATCTTCAAAAAGCTGGTCAGCAGAAGGAAGCATGAAGTGCTCCAAAATTTATTGGTAAACGGGTGCAGTGACGTTGGTTTTCAAAAAACACATTGAACTGACACCAGCAGATGGCATTGCACCCCAAATCATCACAGACTGTGGAAACTTAACACTGGACTTCAAGCAACTTGGGCTATGAGCTTCTCCACCCTTCCTCCAGACTCTAGGACCTTGGTTTCCAAATGAAATACAAAACTTGCTCTCATCTGAAAAGAGGACTTTGGACCACTGGGCAACAGTCCAGTTCTTCTTCTCCTTAGCCCAGGTAAGACGCCTCTGACGTTGTCTGTGGTTCAGGAGTGGCTTAACAAGAGGAATACGACAACTGTAGCCAAATTCCTTGACACGTTCTGTGTGTGGTGGCTCTTGATGCCTTGACCCCAGCCTCAGTCCATTCCTTGTGAAGTTCACTCAAATTCTTGAATTGATTTTGCTTGACAATCCTCATAAGGCTGTGGTTCTCTCGGTTGGTTGTGCATCTTTTTCTTTCACACTTTTTCCTTCCACTCAACTTTGTGTTAACATGCTTGGATACAGCACTCTGTGAACAGCCAGCTTCTTTGTCAATGAATGTTTGTGGCTTACCCTCCTTGTGAAGGGTGTCAATGATTGTCTTCTGGACAACTGTCAGATCAGCAGTCTTCCCCATGATTGTGTAGCCTAGTGAACCAAACTGAGAGACCATTTTGAAGGCTCAGGAAACCTTTGCAGGTGTTTTGAGTTGATTAGCTGATTGGCATGTCACCATATTCTAATTTGTTGAGAGAGTGAATTGGTGGGTTTTTGTTAAATGTGAGCCAAAATCATCACAATTTAAAAAAAAAAAACAAAGACTTACACTACTTCAGTCTGCATTGAATTTTATTTAATACACGAGTTTCACAATTTGAGCTGAATTACTGAAATAAATGAACTTTTCCACAACATTCTAATTTATTGAGATGCACCTGTATATAGTAAATATTTTCAAAGATGCAGCAGTATTTTATAGCTTACGCTTCCTTTCAAAAGATTGGGGTCAGTAAGATTTTGTTGCCTAATAAAATGTAACTTCTTTTAATAAGAATGAAATAAATTGATTAAAAAATGGCAGCACTGACTTTTACATAGTTACAAGAAATTTTTCAAATAAATGCTATTGTTTAACTTAATACTTTTTTCTTTTTCTTTTTTTTACTTATCAAATACTGAAAAAATGCGTCACAGTTCCCACAAAAATATTAAAGGGGTCATATGATGTTGCTAAAAATAACATTATTTGGTGTAATGAAATGTGTTTGTGGTTTAAGGTTAAAAAAACACATTATTTTCCACATACTGTACATTATTGTTTCTCCTCTATGCCCCGCCTTTCTGAAACACGTCGATTTTTACAAAGCTCATCGGTCTGAAAAGCGAGGTGTGCTCTGATTGGCCAGCTATCCAGTGCGTTGTGATTGGCCGAATACCTCAAGCGTGTGACAGAAATGTTACGCCCGTTACCATATTGTGATGCCCTGTCCGGCCGGAGTGACTAGACAAAAACATTAAAACCCATTATAAACGAGGCATTTGTTGCATCCAGTGGGGACATAATTACGGATTATAATGACTTGTACTGTCTTTTTATGCGTTGTTGCATCGCGCTGCGTAAAAATAAAACCATGTCTGCATTTATGATCGGAGAAATGACAAACAACAAGCGCTACTCTACACTGCCCAAAACTCGCGTTTGAATCATCAGTGGCAAATTCTTTAAATATAAAAAACATACATATAGTCTGTGAGTCAGAACAGCCGGCATTGTAGTCTACTCTACCAGGATCAGGAAACAGTCCTCCATAAAATGCACTGGACACATCTGAATATTTGGGTTGAACTGTTCTGGAACTAGAGCGGGCTAGAGTGAGCGACGGTAGGCGGGCTTGAGAACAGCGCGGTCGGCGGATTCGACGAAGGAGCGTCCGGTGGGCTTGCGACAACATGTGACGACCCCGGGCTGGACTTTCACGCCTCTTTATAAATATAAAGAAATTACTATACTTGGTTAAGCAGGCATTCGTAATAAAACATTCCAAAATAACTCTTTAAAGTAATAGGTAAGGATTCATTGGTTGCATACTTAAACCAGTCAAATTCAACTCTGATCATTCAGGTGACAAAAATTGGTACCGAGCTGTTGTGTTGGAGGTAACAAGCAAGCATGCGCATGTAATTTATGCCGATTATGGGAACATGGAGACAGTCTCTGTCTCCAGTATCCTTCCCATCACCAAAGAACTTCTCCAGCATCCATTCCAGATCGTCAGATGTGCACTGGCAGGTAAGCTTACCACCTGAACTCGTCTACGTGCACAAATCATTGCCAATGTTAAAACCCTTGTAGGTCAGAGGACAGATTTAGGCTTCTTATTTTAATTATGTTGAGTCATGGTTGTGATCCTTTTTTTCTCTTTCCCTTCACAGGTAAAGAGAACTTCCCTACAGTATGGCCCACTGAAGTTTTGGAACTCTTTGGGATTCAGTTGAGCGGAGGCGTCCTGGCATCTCTGCAGGGCTTTGATGGGACGTCCAACCTGCTAACCCTTACCCAGCAGTCTGGTCAGGCTGACAGAGACATTAATTCCATTATCCTTGGAGCTCTGCAGAAAGGACAAAGCAAGGCTAACTCGAAGCCACCTGCCATTGTTGTTGAGGAAAAAAAGGATGTAGATCAGAGGAAGACACAACCTGTCAGCTCGACAGATCATCCTCAATCTACAAACGTTAAGAAACCTCACCTGGAAGATCAAGCCCCGCCTTTAAGTGCCAGCTGCAGGCTTGAGGAACCAGGTGAGGAATTAAACATTGAGCAGAATTCATGTTGTCAAGATGTGTATTGATGTAGGTATTTACAGGGCTTGTGCAGGAATTTGCCCTGGATCTTTAGCAGTGAAATTGTGATGCACAGGTGCTGTTCCACCTGGTGTTCTCAGCTGTAACGCAAAGGTGTTATTTAAAAAGAGCCTTGTCATCATATCCAGGGGAGCAGTTGTCAAACGTTTATTATGTCTGATTTCAGAAAACATGTCCAAGACAATGACTACAGGGGAATGCACTGAGCCGCACAATATTATAAGCACAAAAAGTGGCAATGGTGGGTATTATTTTCATTTCTAAAACTGAAACTTCTAAAAGATTGAGCATTGTAAAAATAGTGACGGGCAATCAATGACAGTCAAATATTCTGAGTGGTTTAGACTAGTGCATGACCAGCTGCTGGTTTCTTCTTAAGTGGCAACCTGATATACTCGTATGAGCTTTAAAACACAAACGTACACTTTTGTCAATTTATCTACATTAGTTTTTTTTTTTTTCCCTCTTCCAGGTCCTCACACATGCAGCTGTCTTGAGCTGAAACAAAAGGTTGGGAAATCTGCAACAACTCGTGACTTTTAAAAAATTTTTTTTTTTTTTTAGAAGGCAAATCCAAGCCAATATTCATATTTGACATACACAGGACTATAGTTTATTTAGCTTTTAAATGTCTTTCTCTCTCTTTCAGATTGACCACATCGAGAAATTGATTCTCCTCCTTGTGAAACAAGTTGGTGGAACCAAATAGTAACCCATCAAGATCTTCAGTGTCGAGTTCAAAACAAACAGTTTTCTTTTCTTCCTTCAGTTTTTTTTTTTTTTGAGTTAATGTATCAGTGATGTCAAACCATGTTTGTAGTCTTTAAGTCAGCACTTGATAAAATAGATTTTATTCTTAGAAAGGCATGGGTATTTTATTTTTCTTATATTGAACCAACATTATTGTTGCTGGTGTTTTATTACATATAATGTTCATGCTTTTATTTCTCGAGCCAATGGAAAAAACGAACTATTAACGGTGAATTATGCAGCACTGAATATCAGTTTTCAAGTTCTACATGGTCAGTTTTTTGTTTATCAAAGGCCAGTTTTGTTTGAGTGTGTCTTGATAAAAAAAAAAAAAAAAAGTTTGTTTGAAGTCATTTTTTTTCTTTATAGAATATCCAGAATGCTCATTTATTTTTTTTATTGGTCATGCTAGACTTTAAAAATGGCAGGATTTAGCAAAGGAGCAAACCGTTTTACATTAATATTTAGCAGACGCTTTTATCCAAAGCGACTTACAAATTATGAACATTAAATTAATTTTTCTCAGTTTTTCCACAATTTAGTGTCATTCACTCACCCACATGTTTCAAGCTAGTAGGACTGCCTTTCTTCTGTGGAACACACTCTAGCCACATAGTTATGGAATACCTGTCTCGATTCACCATTTGCTTTTACTGTATTAAGTAAGATGCTATGAACTTTGAGGTTTTCCATGGAAGAAACGCATGCAATTTACATTTTTTGTTGTATTATTATTGTAATAACTTTATGCTACAGAAATTGGTGACACTTTTTAATAACTTTATTTTGAGACAATTTGGGTCTTGAGTTGAATGAGGATGAAGTCGGTACGGAAGTAGAGCAGAGCACCCTCTTCTGTTCACTGGGTTACGACACTGGAGACTGACACTTCAGTACCTGCGGCGAGAACAGGACGGTGAGGTGAGTCATTTACTCATGAACTATCTGTTTTTAATGTGTCCAACTTGAAATATAATTGTTTGAAGATTTCTCTTGAGCTAAAGTTTGTCGTTATTCCGAAACTTAAAGCGCAAAAATGTACTGCGCAGCTGCGCAGGGAATCTAACCCTAATTCAAGAATGTCTCGCGCGTTATTATTGTGCTGTAGCTTGATAAATTTCATTTGGGCCTGAAGTTAACATAGCGAAAAATGTTCGATTCATTTCCCCTGGATTAAATGGACCTCATTGTTTAAAAACCTTCAGAAAAATATTTAGTCGTGTTGCTTGGAAACAAAATTGTGCGACAATGGGATTATGGGACAACTGTTTTAGTTCAAGATTAGTAAAACTGGTTAAATACCTCAACTGTTTAAACAGTCAGAATACAAAACGAAAAGAACAATGTGTATTTTATTAGACTACAAATACAAATGGATTGCCACAAGTTGGTTCTAATAAGTGAGCCTTAAATAGGGAGTAACTCAAAAGGAGCTACCTAAATGTGGTGTCCTTTCATCCTCCGGTTCTCTTCTCATTTACTGTGATTATAGGAGAGTCTAGTGTTGCTCAGGTCATTTGCTCCCTACATGGGGATCAAGCAGCTGCATACACCTGTGTCTTGTCCATTAACAAGCATTGCCCTTTAAGCTCTGCAATGTCAGATAAATATATTTAGCATATTTAAAAATGTCATTCAATGGTAGTTCATTACTCTAAATGATATTAAATAGTTTTCAGTGGATTTCAGGAAGACATGACTATCTAGTTATTAAAGGTAGGTCGTTTTCAAACGGGTCCAATGGCTGCATGGAGAGCGTGGAAAAATTTAGAGAGAAAAAATGTAGAAATTGATCAATTTGAAATGAATTCAAATTTATTGAAATGAAAAAAAAAATCTTAAAATAAAAATATATAGCTACCTTTTAAATTTTAAGAGGGGGTTGCTCACACAAGGATGATTGTATTTGGGGGTCCATAGCATCGTTAAGGCATCTCGGCTTAGGAGTTGTTAATAGATAAAGTAGGAAATAATGAAACGTGAAAGCTTAGAACAGTGAGGAATGTATGAAATTGGGAATAAAGAAGAATTAGGAGAGCAAAGCCAGTACTCTTACTGGGTTCCTTGGCCCTAGACGGCTCCACTTGTTACACAGACCGAGACGGGTTGTTAGTCAAGGTTATCGTATGGCAGGTTTGTGCGGTGCTCTAAGAGTCCAGATGATTATCCTCCTCAAAGAAGGTTCTTTTAAATGGCACCTGAACAAGTGCTGTCTGCTTCCTCATGTTCATTCACAATGCCCGTTATCAGGCTGAGATTTTATCAGATTCCCTTCAACAACTGTAGTCCAACTTTCTAAAGGCTCATAAAGAGTCCTGTGTGGTTAAATTGTCCAAAAGTCTCTCTCTCAGTTTGCTGGATTTGATTCTTTACAGAACAGATTCTATCTTTAAGAATGTCAGGTGGCATTCCTAAAGTTTCCTCTCTTGAGTGGTGCTCTGTGGGTATCTTTAGAAGTCCAACCGTGAGTGAGACGATCAAAGAGTGACTTCACGGGTCAGAATTGGCTCAATACTCGCTTAATTTCATTCCAAAACTGATAACCACTCTGCCTTTAAAACGGCTCTTAACACCTGGAACCTGACCAATCAGATACAACAGTGCAGACATACACACACACACACATTTTGCTTGTCTCTCAAACACATTTAAAGAAAAGATTCCACTGAATGCACACTAGCATGAATATAATTATACTGTTATCTGCTTTTATCAACTACAAAGACTACATTCAGGAAGGATAGTAAACTTGAAAAAGCCATGATGTGTTATTAGGTTTCTTTAAGTTGCGTTATGGATGTCTATGATTCCTTTGATTTCTGTAAAACTTGTACTTAACAGGTACAGAAGTCCAGGGCTTGATATTTATTTATTTTTTAAAATATTTTTGAAAGAAGCCTCTTATGCTCACCAAGGCTGCATTATTGCATTAAAAAACAGCAATATTTGTGATTTAAAATAATTTTCTATTTCAGTAGATTAAAAAATTTCATTTTATTCCTGTGATGGCAAAGCTGAATTTTCAGTGGCCATTACTCCAGTCTTCAGTGTCACACGATACTTCAGAAATCATTCTAATATGCTGATTTGCTGCTAAAGAAACATTTATTATTATTATCAATTTTTAAAACAGTTACGCATTTATTTGAAATAGAAATCTTTTGTAATTTTAGAAATGTCCTTACTGTCATTTCGATCTATTTAATGCATCCTTGCTGAATAAAAATATTAAATTTAGTTCTTTCAAAAAAATGTACTGACCTCAAACATGTCATCCTGCTGTGGCTAATGCATAATTCATTTGCAAATAAGTAGATAATTCTGGTAGTCTAGACATGAGCCAGTTCTTTTTTTTTAACACTGTGGTTTTGGATGGTTGTCAGTTTGACTTTGATTGCAGAGCAGAACAAGTAGGCGTTGAGATTGAATCCAGTGACCCATAGCGGTGAATAATTCTCCTGTCTGGTGCCGCCAGTTGGCATTTGTCAACATGTTTAATTTAATAATAAACTTTGGCTCTTAAAGATGTGAACTTTGACCTTAGCTCTGGGAATGTGGCACAGGAGGATTTTGTGACTGCAGGGAGACTTAATCTGAGATGAACCATATCATGCTGTTTTCTCCACACATCACTGGGCTCTCCCTCCACTTTTCTCAAAACACAGACAGGTAAATGATTAGTCTGATGTGACGACAGTTTGATTGGCTTAGACTTGAGCTTGCCTGCTATCAGGAGGAAAGCTAGGAACAATGTTTGGGGCCCTGTAATGCCTACTCATTAGACTCAGTGGACAGGCCACCCATAAAGAGTTTGCCATGAGTTCTTGAGTTGTAGTGATGGCCTTGACTTCTGCATTTTATAATGCGTAAGGGTGCAGACTTCATAGCCCACTGCTACCTGAGTCCCTCAGTTATTAGTTGGTTGTGTTTAATCTCAAAATAGCCCGCAGACTGGCTCTTTCCCATCCCAAGTTCCTTGCTTGTCTGACCAGTGCCCCAGAGGATCAATAAAAATGGCTGCCCTGCTAACCTCAAGCCCACCAACTCATGAGTGAAATTCCAAGAAATCTTTCTCTCCCAAATTTGTTTTCCCTGATAGTCTCACTCCCAGCTGCTTTTCTCTTTGTTAGCATTCTCAAGCCTTTTTTTGGTACACTTGCTCAGTAGTTGGCCCCTTCAAAGACTTCTTGCAAGACTCTTTTCCTCAGTTTGAATTGATTCTTTTGTTGTTCACATTTCAGGGCTTAAAAATGTCTTCTAGTAGCTGGCTGCATCTTCTTCTTATGCTCCTGTTTGGTCAAGGTAAGAAGAGGTAACGGAGTACTTGGCATTCTGAAACACTACATTTTATTTTATTTTATCTTTGCAAAGTACAGAAATGTAATTCATATATTTCTTAATCTTTAATTGTGCAATTCTACTTTAGAAATGTGTTATGCCTATTGACTTGAGATATATGTAAGAATATAGGAAATACAGGGGTCTGTCATGAAGGCTGTTAGGTTCTTACTCAATCTGATATAATTGCATCATTATTCACATGGTGCAACTTGATTGATTTCTTTCGCATCAGATTCAAAATACTCCACTAGTGCTTGCTGTAGCAGTTGCAGCGCTCTTCTTCTTATGCTCCTGTTTGGTCAAGGTAAGAAGAGGTAACGGAGTACTTGGCATTCTGAAACACTACATTTTATTTTATTTTATCTTTGCAAAGTACAGAAATGTAATTCATATCTTTCTTAATCTTTAATTGTGCAATTCTACTTTAGAAATGTGTTATGCCTATTGACTTGAGATATATGTAAGAATATAGGAAATACAGGGGTCTGTCATGAAGGCTGTTAGGTTCTAACTCAATCTGATATAATTGCATCATTATTCACATGGTGCAACTTGATTGATTTCTTTCGCATCAGATTCAAAATACTCCACTAGTGCTTGCTGTAGCAGTTGCAGCGCGCTTCAGAAACCATCCGCCTTCCCCAGCTCCACCTGTATAGATCTGCTACAGAGTAATTTAATCTGTTATATATGGGCGTAATTTCATGTACTGTATGTTATATGAGCAGCAGCAGTATTTCTTACATGCTCACAGAAGCATGTCTGTGGATCTCTGCCACAGCAGCAACAGCAGCGTAGCAGATCTGTTCTGCCATGACCAAACACATTAACATTGCCATGTATATTTCCATGCTAAACACTCTGAGAGTTGTCATGACCAAAATAATTTATTATAGCCCTCAACTAGGAAATTCAGCCTGATGTTTGTTACTCCTTCCCCAGCTCCACCTGTATAGATCTGCTACAGAGTAATTTAATCTGTTATATATGGGCGTAATTTCATGTACTGTATGTTATATGAGCAGCAGCAGTATTTCTTACATGCTCACAGAAGCATGTCTGTGGATCTCTGCCACAGCAGCAACAGCAGCGTAGCAGATCTGTTCTGCCATGACCAAACACATTAACATTGCCATGTATATTTCTATGCTAAACACTCTGAGAGTTGTCATGACCAAAATAATTTATTATAGCCCTCAACTAGGATATTCAGCCTGATGTTTGTTACTCAACAAGTACATTAACTTCAACAGCATTTGCCCTGTGAGGAATAGGTTTTATCAGACTAATAGACGCGAAGATGTTGTAATATGTTTTTGTTTATAATAATTATTTTTATATTGTTTTTATATTTTGTTGGCTGTCCTGCTGAGGCCTCAGCTAAACTCTTCTGTGACTGTATATATTTTGTTGGAGTGTGGAGTTTCTGAATTGAGATATCTACCCGTGTGTTTCTCAAGAATTTTCCCATTACGTTCCTGGACATATGCCATAAATCTGAGGAGGGATTAAGTCCTGCAGTCTGTTTAAATCAGGCGATAAAATGTCTCCTGGTACCACAGTGCAGCCTGTCAGAGAGGATCACCGCAGGGTTTGAGGGGAGATTCACCATGACCTAGTACAAGTTGGCTTGTTCAGAGCCATATATCTCTGATGCTAGTCATCTATCATGTGAAAAAATCCTAGACATCCCCTTTCCAGAGTTATCAGTCCTTTCCTTTTCTATAATTTTTTTTTTCAATTTTCATTAATTTTTCTTTCATTTTTTTCAAATGTTTTTGATGTCTAATTTCCTTAATGAATGAAATAGAATGATCTACTTTTTTTTTTTTTGCTCTTTATTTTTTCTTTTCTGTAATTCTTGTGAGAATAGCAGTGACTTAGAATGATCCAGATCTGTATTCACCTCCACCGTCAGTGGAATTAACCCATTAACATTTTGTGGCCTCATAATTTTTCCCTGACACCCCCAACACCTCATCCCCCCGTGGGGTCCTGCAGGTTTCTTAGGCCGAGGCCTGTTACCATGGCAAGGCACTGAGAGCGGCCCTCCTCGTGATGCCATGAGTGTTAGGAGACAATAGCACATGATTAAAGTATGTGATTCCCAAGCGCACTCCACTCTGCAGGAGCGTTATGCAGGGACTTCACTCTTGTCTCTGCCCTGGGCTGTTCACATGCCCCCTGCTTCTCAATCAGCGATTGTATGCATGAGAGAGCACGTCGCTCTGAACCCTGCTCACTCGAGCGGCAAACACGGGCCAGGACAGCCTGACCGTTCTCTTCATGTCCAGTGGGCGTTGCTGGAATGCCAGTCGTTCTGAATTAGTCCCCTCTGAAGGATGTTTAGGGAGTTTCATGTGGAGCTGTGTCTTAGAGCCAGAGGTCAGCTCAGTTATCTAGAAGTTGATTCATTTGTGTAAGCTGTTGTTGACTTTGACAGTGCCTGAGGCAGTACCTGGGTCAGTAACACCAAAAACATGTCCAGGTCACATTTCACCTGAAAATGGTTTTAGGACCATTCAGGTTTTTTGTGTTGTATTGTAATGCATTATTTTCATGACAATTGACCATAATTTATATTATTGTTATTATTTGTTTGTTTGTTTTATTAAGTGTGATTCTCATAACACTTTTTAGTAAAACTGTTAGTTAACTTTTTAAAAATATTAATAAAATAACCATAGGCAGTATAAGAAATACTATTATGTTTTATAAATACTTCTAATAATATATAATTTTTTCTGTTACAGCAATTACAATTTTTTATTTGTTTGTTTATTTATTTATTTTTGCAATGACAGTACAAGGATTAGGGTTAATGCTTAATGGTTTTAAAATAACCTTAATCCTAAAAAATTGTTTATATTTCCTTTTTTTGTTTGTGAGTGTGCACTTCCAATGAGAGAACCTAAAAATTGACAATAAAGGTATTCTATTCTATTCTAAATAGGCTGTTTTTAACCTTTTTAAAAATGTGTCTATTTTTTCAATTGATTTTTGAGTGAAATATGACCCATTCTTGGTCAATTTTATAAACCTGAACAGCTTATAAACTTTAAAAACTATTTTTAAAACCATTCAAATTTTTTATATATATATACAGTATATCAGATTTTTTTGGTAAGTTTTCTTTCTACTAACTACTATCTACTAATGACAGTATCTCTTTCTGTATAGTTTGGTCCACTTCCTCTGTGCAAGAAATGCAGACGGATCTTGAAACCATTATGAAGATAAATGCTGCTGGAGAAAGTGAGTGTTGACTTTTTTTTTTCTTTCTCAGTCAGAAAATCAAATCAAACATTTACACAGCAGCTCTGTAGCATAGATGGACAGCATTGCAAGTATTTCTAGAATAGAAGAATTCATGTCTGTTTAAAGAACCACTGATCTACTGCCAATGTGTTTCCATATAAATGTGTGAGAAAGTAACCTGTGTTTACTTGTAAAGAGAGGGTTTAGTTTTATGTTGAACGTCTGAGGGTATGACTCTGCAGAGACACAGAAAGCCTGTGAGAGTTTGTGTGTTTCCTTACCTATAATTTAGGGACAAAATTGCTCCCAGACGTTGTCTTCTAGAAATTATATTTAGTGTTACATAAAAACAATAGAAGTCTATGTTGTGTCCTCATAAGTGTGTGTGCTGTTACAGACAGCGGCATGCCGTCTCTGTCGGATCACCTTCTTTATGACGGGCAACGGGTTCTAACATGACAGCTACATGGATTATAATTTAGCCAGTTGACTAGCACAAACTTGCTGTAATGTGTTTGAGAGTATTTATCTCTGCTAGAACATGCCACAGGCGACCTTTGAGCTGCTTATGTGTGTCAAATACAGGCCAGTGTTGATGTGAACATGTTGCTGTTTTGCACCGCCATTGTGTTGTTCCATGTGCCATTGGGTTAATCAGTCTGGACTTTCATAGACTAATACTATACATTAGTGACCATTCAGTAGCTAAAGATGGGTACACTTTGTGTTTTCTCCTATGTGTGGTCAGTGATGCAGTGCTCTGCAGCGGTGGATATTCTCTTTGTGATGGATAGCTCTTACAGCGTTGGAAAAGGAGGATTTGAACGGTCCCGACACTACGTGTTGAAGCTGTGTGAGGCTCTCGATGTCAGCACAGACAAGGTCAGATCGCATAAACTCAGATTAAGGGAAAAGTTCTCCCAAAATTGACTCACCCTTGTGTAGTTTTAATCGACTATGCTATAATTTTACAATGCAACTCTTGCGTTTTATAGTGATCAGGCTCTAACAAGAATAAAAAACACCAAAAAAGCACTTATATTTAATTTTTTTAGTGTCAATTTTAAAAAATATATAATGTATTAACATTCACCCCATTCTTTTTGCATATGAAATAACCCAATCAGAATTATGTCCATTAATAGGGAATAATTAATTTTCACATGGAGCTGTAATTTGACTTGACTCATATAAATTATCCTTTTTGATCTTTTCTTTTTTTTTTTTTTTAAGTATTGTTTTGGAATATGACAGCCATTGATCACTACCAAAATAGCATACAGGATTGGAATGACAATGAGGGTGAACTAGCCTTAAACATATTTGGTGTAGACAAAAAATTCACTAAGAAAAACGAATAAGTACAAAGAAATTGTAAGTAACACATGAAATTGTGAAGTATTAAGACTGAAATAGTATGTTCTTATAAAACACTGTATACCTTTACATTTTGTATGGCTTATCTTCAACTTCAGTCCTCTTCCTGTTTGTGGTGTTTAAACTGCATTCTCTGTTTTGGGCAGGTGAGAGTTGGCGTGATTCAGTTTGGTTCCACACCCAAGCTGGAAATCAGTCTAGACTCTTACGAGAGCAAAGAGGAGCTGAAGAAAAAGATGAAGAAAATCCACTATAGGTACAGAGATTAGTGTTATTGTGTGTCTTTTAGGCCTTAGCACTTCCTGTGGAGGATGAGAAATACCTCACTCTATTTTATATCTTGGCAATTTTGTCAACACAGACATGGGGGACTTGTGTTTACATTACACTCTCAGCATGTGTGTGCAAGTGTGCCTGAGTGCACTGTGCCATGATGGACGACTTGATGAGGTTGAATTAATGGTTTTTGTGGTGAAGGGTGTGCAAGGATCTGTAATGACTAGTAGCTGAATTACACTCTGAGCGCACAGCTGGCCTGAACCTCATCACCCAGTCAGGACATACCACATCTCCCTCGACAGGCAGTGAAATTACCGTTTCAGATTCCCACTCTATGAAAATATCACCACTTGTCTGTCTAGCGGAACAACTGTGAGTGAAGATGATGGAGAGAAGCCCAGCTGTGCACATGTCTGCATCTCAACTGGCAGTCAGTCAGTTTGTATCCCTGTAGGATATAGGAGATCATGTATTTCAGCACAGGATAAAGGAGTATTGTCAGTAGGTGACAGTGAAAAATTTAGCTGGTATTCACTAGTCACTCATGAAACTGTATTTTTTACATGCATGCATACATAAAAAATAAATGAATAAATAAATATTCAGTTTATATGACCTTAATCTCATTTCTGCAATGAGAAAAATAATACATAATAAAATATGTATAATATTTACAATTTAATTGTATCAGTTGTGTTTTACTTTTATGCTTATTCAAAAAATCAACACAAAAGGTGAATTACATCAGTAATCAGAATTACTATTAAAATATTGAAAATATTGTGTATGTAAAAATGTAAATATAAATAATATATAAATATATTTAATAAAAATAAAAAAATAATAAATTTTAATGTAGTTGTAATTATTTTGGAAAATGATGCAAAATACAGTTTCATGACTTTAGTTTTTTTATATTTATATAATATTCTGTATATAATATATTTAGGGAAAATGCTTTTCATTTTGCATTTTTAACTACTGTACTACAGATGCTTCAATTACAAAATAATATTATCAGTATAACAGTTTACAACAATTTCTGATCTTCTGTATAAAGGAATTCACATGTTCAGTGACACAAATTTGCTTGTTTAATTAGTGACCTTCAAATAGTGCAGAATCTTAAATATTATTTCATTTTGCATCATTTTTCTTTGATTTACATTTTCCACAAATCCTAAAACCATCAAATCCTTTATTACTGGCTTTAAATTTGATTTTGAGTCCCAAATTTGTGGATCCCCATTCTGTGTCAGAAAAAAACAAGTGAGATTCTTTACATTGTGATTTGGTTGCAGTTCCTAAAACAGTTTTTTAATCAACTGGCTAGCTAAGTGTTAACTCCAATTTATGTATCAAGTGTTAATTTATGAAGTTCAGAGAATGCGTTAACACTGGAAAGAAGTCAGGCAGAGTTTGAATCAACCCAAAGATAAAGCATCAGCCAGTGTGAATCTGAGAATGCTGTAATTGGTTTAGGTTTCATCATGAGGGGTGCATTAAGGACACAGTGCAGTGAAGGGAACTAAAGGCTTCTGTGTTATCCTAAGACTTCTGAGGGGCCGCTGTAGTTAAATTAATAAGAGATCAGTGCAGTGCAGAGATCAGATTCATTGTGCAGTATTGACTGTGTGGTGCTTTGGGTATCTGATTTACTGTTCTCCACAGTGGAGGTGTGACAAGCCACAAAGCTCAGTAATAAAGACTGGAATATCATTTCACAGTGATATATTTGGCAGTAGTTCATTTTGATATTCTAGGCTCTCAGTTTTATGTCTTAAAAATGCTTTATGTATAAAATAAGTCTGTCTCTTTCTCTCGCTCAGAGGTGGAAGCACACAGACAGGTCTGGCTCTGAAGTTCGTTCTGAGGAAGGGGTTTTCCGGCGGACGCAATTCCACAGTGCCACGTGTCGTCATCCTCTTATCTGACGGAAAGTCCCAGGGGGCAGTGCAGCGGGCTGCCTCGGAGCTCAAGCTGTCTGGAGTGACTCTGTTTGCTGTGGGGATCCGTTACCCCAGGTAACAAAAAACATTTACAGTCACATCAATAACCAAATAAACCCCTCACATCTCTAATTACCTGCTTCACAAAATCTGTCAAGAGCATGTCCGGGTCATATTTCACATTGTATTTTGCTTAAAGGAAATATAAGATATTTTTGTGACATTATTTTCATGACAATTAAGCATTTTCTCACTGCATATTCACTACTGTAGTGCAAAAAACTGCACTATATTATCTCATTTTCATTTCTGTAATTTGAAAAATAATGATATATAATATATATGTCTATTATTTTGAATTCATTAATTGTAATTTAATTGTATTAACTGTACTCAAAACGTCTTTATATATTATTTGTTTTACTGCTTTAATTTTTACTGATTAAAGACAACAACAAAACACAACACAAAACCGTCAATAATAAATCAATAATAATAAAAAATATTGTGAGTTACAAAAAATTGCCAAATTATTATGGAATATAATGTACAAAAACACAAGTAGTGTGTATGTGTGTATGTGTATATATATATATATATATATATATATATATATATATTTCACATTGTATTTTGCTTAAAGGAAATATAAGATATTTTTGTGACATTATTTTCATGACAATTAAGCATTTTCTCACTGCATATTCACTACTGTAGTGCAAAAAACTGCACTATATTATCTCATTTTCATTTCTGTAATTTGAAAAATAATGATATATAATATATATGTCTATTATTTTGAATTCATTAATTGTAATTTAATTGTATTAACTGTACTCAAAACGTCTTTATATATTATTTGTTTTACTGCTTTAATTTTTACTGATTAAAGACAACAACAAAACCGTCAATAATAAATCAATAATAATAAAAAATATTGTGAGTTACAAAAAATTGCCAAATTATTATGTATATATATATATTTGTGTGTGTAGTATACATAGTGTTCTTTGGATCTTTCATTCAAAAAATTCACAAAAATCTAACCTTTCATTGACATAAAACAATTTAAGGTAAAGGGGAAATCATATTATGAAATAAATGTTTTTCTCCACTACACATTGGCCACAATTATTAGCACCCCTAGAAATGACCAGGTCCTATAGTGAGATGAAATTTATATATCAATAAAAGGGGGGCAATAATTGGCTTCATTTATTTTATAATAATAAAATGGCCCCCACCCCCATTTTTAAATGTTTTTGCTTCAGTGAAAGGTTAGATTTGTGATTTTTTTTGGTAATATAAGATCTTTTGAATAAAAGGATAAAAAAAAAATCTGATTATTTTCTCATATTTACTAAGGGGCCTAGTAATTCTGTCCACAACTGTGTGTGAATGGTAAAGTATTTTACCTTGTGTCCTTGTTAATACACTCTGTCAGTAACAGTGATGGTATCAGATAGTAATACTGTAGTACTTTAATATATACCATGGTACTGAGAGTATACCATAGTATTTACTTCAAGGTACTTCTGTGTACCTTTCAGTGTTTTTTTAATGATTGTTCTGAAGCATTTTGCAGGGAACAGGTGCTTTCATATTGTAAATGTTTTCAGCTCTATTAGTCAGTGAACCGATTTGCTGATAGCTCTCAGACACAGTCTCACTGACAGGTGTGTTATTGTACACTAAAAGGCTGCTGACAGCCTGGATGTGTGTTGTTGCTGTTGGTTATCCTGCAGATAGCATGATTCCTGTGTTTTCTCTTTACTTTGAGACTTTATGGCAGCTTCCAACAGGTGCAGGAGGAAGAGGTAATATTAGTGGATAAACTCACCGTAATGGCCGTATCTAACAGCTGGGAATGTATCAGTTGTGCGTTTGGGTTCAGATGAATGAAACCCCTCAGAGTTCTTTTTTTCTCTAATCGTAAAAAAAACTTTTGAACTGTAGTGCTTTTCACAATGCATATTAGCTGCTAAATTATGCCTCGTCTTTCTCTCCTAAGATGGGAAGAGCTCCGTGAATTGGCGAGCAGCCCTTCGGACACTCATGTGTTCTTCGCGGAGCACTTCAGTGACGCTGTAAACGGATTATTCACCACCCTCACCACCTCATCTGTCTGCACTGCCATTCCTTCAGGTAAAAAACTCGCCTGTGACTCAGTCAACAGCACCACTTGAGTGTACGAACAGCGAGTAACGTTTCCTGCACTGTGAAATCTGCAGGGTGTAAAGTGGAGTCTTACCCGTGTGTTCAGAAAACCCTAGAGACAGTCAAAGAGCTTCAGGGAAACTTCATGTGCTGGAAGGGGTCCAAGGGATACTCAACATACACATCGCTCTGCCCTCATTACAGGTAAATGGAGCAAAACACAATGGTCTTGAGATGCTTTTGGCCTAATTGAAGTCTGACTATACCATGTATACTAACAAAATGGACATTCTGACTCCACTGCACACCAGCATGGATCATTAGTCCCAGAGATGCCTCAGGTCTGAGCTTATGTTTGTATTATATCACATTGTGTTTTTGTTCTTTTGAAGTGTCCCAGGCTCATATTTAAGTTTCATGGCCCGAGGTGAAACTTAAAGGAGATCATTAACAGAATCATATGGCATGAAACTGGTTTCATGTTGTTTTACAAAACATTTGATGATAAATTTAATAAATAAATATTATATTATTATTATTCATTTTGAAGTTTCATGGCCTGAGGTAAGACATACAGGAGTTCATTAACAGAAATGTGATAGTGGTTTCACATTCTTTCAGAAACTTTAACTAATTAAAGAAATACAATTATTATTTTAACACGCTAATACACACACACACAAATAATGATATTAACAATAGTAATAGTTTATTATTATTGTTTAGGCATTATTATTATTAGTAGTAGTAGTATTATCATTATAATTGTGAGGTTTCATGGCCTGAGGTAAAAAAAAAAAAAAAAATTGATTAACAGAAATTTGTGGATTGAAACTGGTTTTCGCATTACAGGTATAACAAAGTTTACAGGCAACACCCTGTTGTCTGTCACAGAACTATATGTCCAGGTAAGACCTAACAATCTGAATATTGAATAATGAATATTTAATTCCATAAATATTACAATTCGATTAACATTAATGATCTCATCTCTCTTCAGACCCCTGTGACTCTCAGCCCTGTCAGAATGGTGGGACGTGTATATCTGAGGGACTGGATAAGCACCGCTGCGAGTGTCCCGCGGGCTACGGCAGTGACCCCAATTGTGGTGAGTTCACATTCATGTGCTTCTCTTCCCACACTCCTTAGCATCTAATGAGCTGTTCCAGGCTCACATTCACTGTGAGATGTGTGTGTTTTGTTTTTGTGGGTTTGGTTGGATTGTATATGTGTGTGTGGGTGGGAGTTGTCATAAACAGCCCATGGTTTCACGTTACAGTGGGGGTCAGCTTTCGGGCTGGGTCATGGCTGACTGAAATACACCTCAGAGGTCTTATGTCCCTCAGATGAAAGGGGCACTCTAATTATGAGCTAATACCACTCTGCAAATCTCCAAATGCCCTCAAAGTCAGACACTTGTAAACCTGTTGCCTTGTGGAGTGAAATCCAAACATCAAAATAATTTTTAAAAAAAAAACTAAACTTTAGTATGATATACTGTACATTGTACAATACTGCCAAATCGTCAATATACACAGCAAAAGCAGCTACTAAAAAGACATTAATAAAATAATATTTTTTATGATTGTTATATGCATATTTATTATTGTTTATGCCAAAACATCAATACACACAACACAATCAGTGACTAAAAAAAGAAAAGATTAGTTATAAATATTAATTAAAAAAGTTATTACTATTAATTAAAAAAGTTTTCAATGATTCTACTACTACTACTAATTATTATTACATTTTTCTTTGTTATTGCTATTGTGTTACAAATTATGAATAAAAATAAATTTTAAAAGTTATTTAATATGTTTGAGCCCTTTTTTCAGCATAACATGGTCCCTGTTGCAACATATACTGACTATGAACTGTAGTGACCAACCACACATATTTTTTTTTAATGTTCTATATATGTTCTGTTTATAAATCTAGCAGTGATGATAGTAATAATAGTGTGTAAACTTGTTTCTGACCACACAAGCGCGCACACACACACACACACACACACACACACACATATTTTCAAGATGGGGGAAGTTTCCTAAATGAGATTCAGATAGAAGCCATCATCAGTCCCTATGAATTCCATTGTAACACTGACATAGAATCCTCCGGCCAATCAGAATGTGATGACACGCATAACCTCCTTCTGTCAGTCAGTGTGAATGACATCACAGGCAGGGGTTAGATCAGATGACCTCACTTACCCACAGAGTGAAAGATGGATCTTTTTGTTTGTTTACGCAGTTCGTAAATGCATTTTTGCATGTGCTAATGGATAGAGGAGCGTAGAGCCCATATGCCCTTCTCCTTTAACAGTGTTATGTCTCACATGATCCTAACTAAACTCTAAAATAAACATGAGATAATGCAGAAGTGGTATGTCAAGCATGTTCCTTAGATCTGAGAATGGAATTCAAATGTATGTCAATCAGAGTGGCTTTTAACCATATCCTCTTTTTCCAGCTCCCATTCTGAGTTTTGACTGCTCCGTGGATGTGCTCTTCCTGGTTGAGGGCTCCTCTGCACTTACTCTGGAGGGTTTCTTGCGCTTCAAGTCCTTCCTGAAGCGTTTCATGCAGGCTGTACTGAGTTTGGACACACCTGTGAAGATGGGGTTGGCCCAGTATGGAAGTGACATGAAGATAGAAGCCAAAATCGGGGAGCACAGAGACCCGGCAAAGCTGATCCAGGCTGTTGAGGGCATGCAGTATCGGGGTGGGCAGGCCAAAGCTGGAAATGCCCTTCGCTACATCACACGCCACGGCTTCCAGAGCGCACCTGTGTTCGCTGACGTTCAGGATGACCTGCCGCGAGTGGTAGTGCTGCTCACAGGAACGCCGTCTGTGGACCCTGTGGTGGAGCCAGCGAAGTACGCACGGGACAGGGAGATCTTCATCATCGGTGTAGCGCCAGATGGGATGAGGGCTGAAATAAACAACATCACGGCGAACCCCCAGCGCACCATCACATACCAGTCACCTGACAGATTGAGCGCAAAGATCCCAGAGCTAAGAGCCAAAATTTGCAGTGTTGACAACCAGGGTAAAGATCTAAACTTGTTCACTTTGACCACTGTTAAGTCCTCAAAAATGCTTATCTGAGATTGTTGTTCCTCAAGGAATAAGTTCACCCAGAATTATGATTTAGCAGAATGTAAAGTGAAATGCTAAATGTGTCAAAAAGGACAAAAAGCATCATAAAAGTAGTTTGTACAACTAGTATTAATCTCATCTACAAAATTACTTTCAAAAATGTACATTAACAAAGAGTTACATGAAGATGAAAATGTGAACCATTGCATTAACTAATTGATCTTATACAGAACATACCTTTGACGAAAACGGAGACAAAATTACCCCAATGCAGTAAATTAGTGCTCTTGCAGAGTTTTTTGTAGAAGGCAAATGTAATATGTTTTAAATAATTCAGTCATAATTAGTAGCGCCCGACCGATATATCGTTTTGCCGATATTATCGGCCGATATGAGCCTGTCGCCGATATATCGGTATCGGCGAATATGTCGCCGATATGAAATTTTTTTTTTACAGAACATATAATGCAGATAAAATGCTTGAAATGGTGTAATTACTTAGTTTGTCTAGCAGAGCACGCTCCATTGTTTGCTACTGGCGACCTGGATGAAACGCTTTAAAGCTCAAGTCAATGGAAAACCATTGAAACTTTGAACGGCCATATCTCCGTAACGGAGCGGCGAAGCCGCACCAAATTCGGGGGATCTCTTCAGCTCAAGGAACCCTCTCGAACGCGAATCGAGTGTACGTCTCGAGGCCCTCTTTCGAATAAGACCATCCCCGCGTGGATAGCCCCCAGGGTTCGGGAGTTACGGGCGGTTAAATTCGCGGTCCGACGCCGACCGATCCAGCAATCCCGGGGGGCTACCGACGCGCGGAGGGTGGCGTTCGAGAGGGCTCCTCGAGCTGAATGGATCCCCCAAATTTGGTGGAGATCTGCCGGCGTGTTCACGAGATAGTGACACCAGTCAACACTTTCCCTTCAGTAAGGACGTTTCTTGTTCAGGCAGCATTCACGCGTTGTCTTATTCGACCGTAAGTGCACTGCGAAGTGGACTTCACATGAAATTCCGCCATGATTCCAGTTCCAAGGGAACGTACACGTTACATTCAAAGGGCATTAAAGTGCGCGAGACGTGAATTTATATTGTATTTATTTACAGAGGTAGGGGAGAGCGGGGCACAAAGTAACACAGTTTCTCAGTTTGTGTAAATCCACATGGGGTTCAGAATATATATTTTTATTTATCTGTGGGAAAGTGTCCAAACTTTTGACTGGTACTGTACTATAATATACACAAAGAATATCGGCTGATATATCGGTATCTGCCTTTTTTTACTCCCTAATATCGGCATCGGCCCCCAAAAACCCATATCGGTCGGGCTCTAATAATTAGTAATGTCTGAGATTGACCTGCTTAAGCTGCCTGAGCGTAAAGTTTCTTGAGGAAATGCTAAGATTTTGTGAGTCAACTCAAAGTTTCTCAGGGGAAAGCAAAACTTTTGTAAAAATTGTAATATGTAATAATATTGATAGTAACTGTGAATGAAGGCAAAGTTTTGAGAGGGAATGCAAAGTTACTAAGATGAAAATGTACTAAATTTAAATTGCTAGTGAAAAGTAACTGTCAGCCACGGCAAAAGTTTTGCAATGGAATGCAAAGTTTTTGCAAGTGAACAGTTCACAAGTTTCTTGGGGAAACAAAACAACTTGTAAAAAAAAAAAAAAAAGGCTAAAGCATTGGAATATTTATTTGCCTCCCATCTCAGACTTTTTTTTATTATTATGTCCCTTTGGGATGCAAATTCTTAAGTGAACTTGAAGGTATGCATTTATCAGAATGTGTAAATCATGTTCTGAATACACTCTTAGCATAATGCACTAAAATATGACAATGCATATTTAAAGCAGGGTTTCCCAAACCGATAAACATTTTGGAGGTAAACTATTTTTCTTTTTAGTTTGGTTATGATGTTTAACTGTTATACTAAAGCTCTTTTTTGTCTTCGCTAGGCTGTCTGGGTCAAGCTTTGGACCTTGTTTTTGTGTTGGATGCCTCCAGTGGTGTAGGAAAGGACAATTTTGTCCACCTTCAAGACTTTGTTCGGAGCACCTCAGTGCAGTTCGACATCAATCGAGATGTGGCTCAGGTGGGACTGGTGGTTTATGGGAGGCGGCCCGTCACGGTCTTTGACCTGGACAAGTATGACTCGGGCTCCGCTGTGCTGAAGGCGGTGGGAGACGCTGCTTTTCTGGGTGGGAGGGCTTCTACAGGTTCAGCCCTGCTCCATGTGCTCTCCCAAAGTCTGACGGTGGGGAAAGGAGCACGGCCTGGAGTCAACAAGGCCGTGGTGGTGCTGACTGATGGGAAGAGTGCGGAAGATGCAGCAGTGCCTGCCCAGAAGATCCGGGATAGCGGAGTGTCAGTGTTTGTGATCGGCATCGGGGACATACAGCAGGAGGTTCTCTTCCGCATTGCCGGCTCTGAGGATCACATGATCTCTGTACCTTCATATGATGACCTGAAATACTCTGAGGATGTGCTGGTACAGATGGTGTGTGCAGGTAATGAGATGAATGATATTCCTCTTTGAAAGCATTTTTCATCTCTGATGTATTTATATTCTTGTGTTGCTCTCTGTAATTTGATCCTCTTTCTAGACGTGAAGAAACCTGTTAACCTGTGCAATCCAAACCCCTGTATGAATGATGGCATCTGTGTGCTGCTCAATGGCAGCTACCGCTGTGATTGCAATGGTTGGAAGGGTCCGCACTGCGAAACACGTCAGTACCAATAACTACTAATTCGTTTTTGGACAATAGTGGGTAGTTGATAAATATATAGGAGTTTTCATTCAAGCTTTTCGCATTTTTAGGTTACTTTAGGTTACAGATGAGACAGTGCTCCAACACATAATGTGGTTGCGCCACAGACAAACAGAGTTCAGTTCCTGGTTCTTTCCCATCCTGTCCCCTCTCTGTCTCCTACTTCACTTCACTTCCTATCCAATCTAACTACTTTGATATCTAAATGAAGGCAAAAAAAGGGGCAAAAATGTATAAATATTTCACGATATCTAGTTTTTAACTAAGTATTTAGTTTTTCTTATTTAAGGTTCTTTTTTTTTTTTTTTAAAGAAATTAATGCTTTTGTTCATCAGAAGTGACCGTAAAGATACAGTTTTGTTACAGATGAGTTCTCTTTCAAACAAATGCTGATCTTTTGAACTTTCTATTCATCAAAGAATTTTTAAAAATTAGCCAGTTTCTCAAAAATATTAAGCAGCACAACTGTTTTCAACATTGATAATAATAAAAAATGTTTCTTGAGCACCAAATTAGCATATTAAAATGATTTCTGAAATCATGTGAAACTTAAGACTGGAGTAATGGCTGCTGAAAAGTTATTTATAAATTGTAATAATATTTCATAATATTACTGTTTGACTGTACTTTTTTATCAAATAAGTGCAGCTTTGGTGAGCATAATCCCAAACCAATCCAAAACTTTTAAACGGTAGTTTATACATTTTATTTCCATGCTTTATAAAATGAAAATAAATAAATACCAAATAATCGAGATGTATTATCTGAAAACAAGTACTATTTTTCACCTAATTTTACTTGTTTTTAGTGTTGTTTTAAGGTTAATTGTTTTAGATATTTTTGTTTTATAATAATACTACAATACTGATTAAGAAACTGATTGATTGCAGTGTAAATCCTGATTATTTAAACCATCTTATGAACATGATGTAACATGGCTTCACACATCTGCTTATGTCAGTGCTCAATATAATTTGTTTATTTTTCTATGCCCGATACAGTTTTGTTACAGATGAGTTCTCTTTCAAACAAATGCTGATCTTTTGAACTTTCTATTCATCAAAGAATTTTTAAAAATTAGCCAGTTTCTCAAAAATATTAAGCAGCACAACTGTTTTCAACATTGATGATAATAAAAAATGTTTCTTGAGCACCAAATTATTATATTAAAATGATTTCTGAAATCATGTGAAACTTAAGACTGGAGCAATGGCTGCTGAAAAGTTATTTATAAATTGTAATAATATTTCATAATATTACTGTTTGACTGTACTTTTTTATCAAATAAGTGCAGCTTTGGTGAGCATAATCCCAAACCAATCCAAAACTTAAACGGTAGTTTATACATTTTATTTCCATGCTTTATAAAATGAAAATAAATAAATACCAAATAATCGAGATGTATTATCTGAAAACAAGTACTCTTTTTCACCTAATTTTACTTGTTTTTAGTGTTGTTTTAAGGTTAATTGTTTTAGATATTTTTGTTTTATAATAATACTACAATACTGATTAAGAAACTGATTGATTGCAGTGTAAATCCTGATTATTTAAACCATCTTATGAACATGATGTAATATGGCTTCACACATCTGCTTATGTCAGTGCTCAATATAATTTGTTTATTTTTCTATGCCTGCAGGATGGGTCATAATTTTGGTGTTTTCAGAATGGACAAGGGGTTGGCAGGGTGTGTTTAAGTGTTTTGATTTATGTATTTTGTGAACTTGTTTTTCAGGAAGCAGAGAGCAGCCATCCAGAGGAGATCTTCCTAAACCTGCAGGCCTGAGGCGCCGTCAGCACAAGAGTGAAAAAGAGCTGTTGCAGCGCTATAAGCAGCACCGCAGGAGACATGCGTCCCCAGTTCAGCACAGATAAAGAGGAAAAACACACATAGACAGAGACACAGCTCAGCGATGCGAGTTAGAAATCATTCTAAATTCACATTAACTTAAAATGCTGATGTACACGAAGGTGACACTTCAAACGAGATGTGTATCTATTTCATGAATTTTGTAAATGCTATTAATGACTTAAATGAGGATTTTTTATTTTTTTTATTTGTGGTCAATCTTAAGGGGTTATTGATGCTGTTTGTATAGTTTATTCAGCACTGAAAACCCTTTATGAACATATATTCTGACTGAGATTTGGACCTGCTTGTCATATTGAAAACTCCTTCTTACAGAAAGCCTCATGTTAGAGGCTTACGTTTTTGAGCATATTTATTTTGTATTAACTACAGTGATATGTTCGTCTATTGTAAAGCTATAACATTTTTCCAGAACTTTGAGCCTAACTCAAATACTTTATAGTGTTGTTTTGGTGCCACCTACTGGAGAAAATGCAGTTATTATTGGTTTTGTATAAATATGAATTGTTGTAAGTACAAACGTTTATTTGAATAAAAAGTGCATGTTTCAGCTAGCGTACAGTAACAAATCAAAAACATAGAACGGATATGTAATATATATTCACATCTTGGTTACCAGCATACATGAACCAAGCTACAATGTACCAGAATAGCTGATTTACGAATTTTTTAATCTAAATGTTTCAATCTAAAAATAGAGGTTCTCGAAGTTCGCCTAACTGTTTTTTTTTGGTCTATTCTCAAGCTTGTGAAACATCCATCAAATAATGTGCACACCACTGGAAGAGTTATTTCAGTTATTCCCTTCCTTTCTCTTACATAAAATTGACTTGAATAGATTTAAAATCGATTGTCGTCCAGTGGCGTTATTTGGCAGGGAACAGAAAATATTGTCTTGGATCAGCTGCCTGCATGTACTCAGTACCATCTCAGCCTCTGAATGCAGAGAAGCAGGGACGAGTGCAGGGTGATGTTTTAGAGAGGCGGAGCCTGCAGGTCATTGGACACACCCTCTCTCTCTCTCCCTCCCTGCTTGAAGCATTTGCCTTAGCAGTCCTTTGAGCTTTGGCTAAAAAGTCAATTTGTGCTTTCTGTTCCCTTCCACTAGGTTGTGGATTTTTTCTCCCACTCCTGCAGAGAGAGAATGACATAACACAGGAATATATTGTAAAAAACAAAAAAAAACATGACTGAATACACTTGTGGTGGTAATGGTTTCAGATGGTAATACCATTAGAACTTTGCATAACCATATTCATATACCATTGTTATATATACACTACCGTTCAAATGTTTGGGGGAAAGTAAGCTTGTTTTAAATAAAGAAATTAATGTTTTTATTTAGCAAGAATGCATTCATTTGATCAAAAGTGACAGTAAAGACATTAACTTTGTTACACACAAAAATGTTTTCAAATAAATGCTGTTCTTTTGAGCTTTCCTTTCAAAGAATAATGAAAAAAATGGCTGCTGAAAATTCAGCTTTGCCATCAGTGAATAAATGTTTTTGTAGTAAAACATAGTTAACAGTTATTTTGTAGTAATATTTCACAATATTACTGTTTTTACTGTATTTTTGACCAAATAAATTGGCAACCTTGGTCAGAATAAGATCAAATTTAAACAAACAAACCTTTAAATGGTAGTGTATATACTGCTATTCATATGGTACTTTAATGTACTTCAAAGAATGCAATGGAATTGCCACGGTGCAAGTCCAAAAATCATGTTAATTAGTACTTTTCTGTGCATAGTTGCTTTGATTGAGAAATGTATTAAATGTTATCAAAAAGCTAAGCTCTCTGTTAGGACTATGGATGCATACGTGGACTCTGACCTTGGCCTTCTGCAGAACATTTCCTTTGCCGGATGCCTTGATGGACAGGGGTCTGTTCTTCAGCGCTGTGGCGGAGTTGACAGGTGAATCTCCATTGTTAGTGGTGTTGGTGGGTGTATTTGGAGCAAGGCTGGATACTGGTGCCATCTTGGGCTAGAATACACAACAATATAATCAGCTAGACTTGTGTTGCTCAAAAAAAGAAGAATTATTATAAACAGTGGAATTTTGTTCTTAACTATACTGAATATTTCCCCCTAGTATGCTTACGTCAGGTAAGCAGCTCCTTTGGTTTGGCAACAGATTATACACTACTATTCAGAAGTTTGAGTAGGTACGGTTTTTTATTTTTTGCTTGTTTGTTTTTGAAACGCGTATCTTATGCTCACCAAGGCTGCCTTTATTTGATCAAAAACTCAACACAGTAAAAACAGTAACATTGTGAAATATTACAATTCAAAATAACTGTTTCTGTTTTTATATATTTTAAATTCTATATATTTTTAAATTCTTATTTGCTGTCGTCATACTAACCGTTGAAGAAGTTTCCAGTAGACTGCTATCTACCGTGGTGCCCAGTGTAAAGGGTCCAGCTTCCACTTTTCTCAAATTCTCCTTCACCTCCATCAGGCTAAGCTCCACCTCCACTCGCCGACGCTCCGCCTCACGACACGTCTCCTCCATCTGCTTCAGACGAGCCTCCAGAGAGGCCTGCTGAGTAGGGTCTATACAAGCCATAATCAAAAGCATTTATTAGCATTTTACATTTAGAGTGACATTGTGGTGTTATGGTATGTCAGAACTAACAAGTAATATATAAAAACAATTGCAATTTGAAAATAGAAAGAAAACACAAAGTTGTAACACCATCAAAACTACTGCTTTTAACACATGGGCATTTCCAAACATGACCAATAGGTGGCGCTACAGTACCTTGGCAGGAGCTCAGCTCCTCTTTCACCTCTCGTCTGTCTTTCCTCAGTGTGGCCAGAGTGTTTTTAACCTCCTCCCTCTCTCCTTCCAGCCGGACTCGCTCGTCGGTGTAACGCCGCACGTCGGCTTCCGTCCTGTTCTTCCCTAATTTCACCTCAACCGACCCCGGGCCTGCTAAACATGAGGGAATGTGTAGGAGCTTTGAGTCATGACCTACATTCACATACTGAAGGTATGCGCACTTGAGTGCATGGCTGGGAAAAGCACAGCAGGGTAAATAAATAAAAGTTTTGTAGGTCTGTTTTACATGTGACGACCCTCACCTGCTGGAGAGAATTTGAGTTTATCGAGAAATCTATCTGTGCTGGTGGCTCTTCCTCTGGAGGTGGGTGGACTCTGGGGCGTCTGTGCAGATGTATGGGGTAGGGTTTGGGTTTGGGATGGCATCGAGGTAGGAGAGGCCCTCATTTGGCTTTCCTGACTGAGGAAACTGAATCTTTTAGTCTGGACGTGCAGATTGGGGGCTGGAGAGGGGTCTGTGTCCACTCTAGGAGCAACAGGTGGAGGATCGAGGTTCTCCGTGCTGCTTGGTAATGAGGTTTCATTTGTTTCATTCTGTTTTAGACAAGAATTGTATAGAAGGTTTTAAACATTTGTTTTAAAATATTTGTATATTTACACTGCCGTTCAAAAGTTTGGGATCAGTACTTTTTTTTTTTAATGTTTTTTAAAGAAGCTTCTTATGCTCAAGGCTGTATCTATTTGATTAAATGTACAGAAAAAAACTTTATTCATCAAAGAATCAAATAAAAAATGTATCACAGGTTCCAAAAAAATATTAAGCAGCACAACAGTTTCAACACTGATAATAAATCAGCATATTAGAATGATTTCTGAAGTATCATGTGGCACTGAAGACTGGAGTAATGGCTGATAAAAATTGGGCACTGCATCACAGAAATAAATTATATTTGAAAGTATATTAAAATAGGACTCCAATATTAGAAATTGCAATACTATTTCACAATATTACTGGGTTTTTTTCTGTATTTTTGATCAAATAAATACAGCTTTGATGAGCATAAGAAACATTAAAAATCTTACTGATCCCAAACTTTTGAATGGCAGTATACGTTTTTATTTAATTTTATATCATTATTAATAAGTAAATATTTGTATTCTGGCACTAACAACACCAAGGTAATGCATTTAATTACCAGGGAATGCACATACTGGCAAAATGTATATATACACTCTCATTCAAAAGTTTAAGCTCAGGTAATTATTTTTTTTTAAATAAATTTTTTAATGCAAGGATGCTTAAAATTTATGAAAAAGACAGTAAAGATATTTATAATGTTGCAAAAGATTTCCATTAAAAATGAGTCAATTTAAAGAAATGAAACGTACATAAATAGCTAAAATTTAGATCTAATAACATGTATTTTCCATTTTAAAATGGTTAACCTCTTTAGGGTGTAGCTGATCATCCTGGGGAGCAGCTGAGGGACTGAGCTCTGTCTGTGCGGTGTTGGACGTCTGAGGTGACACTCTGCCTGAGCTCGTGTGCAGGAAGGAGCGAACCGAGATCAGATCCAGATACACTCTGTCCTTCCCGTTCTCCTCACCGCTTGCTGTTCCCTCCTCGCTGTCATTCTGAACCACTTGAATCTCCTACAGCCGGAGAGAGCAACAGTATCATAGAGAAACATTAGTGAAGTTGGACGGCCTACAGGGTTACAAAAACACTTTCACAGCAATGACTTCCTGTCACTCGTATTATTTTTGGCAGAATGCTTAGTGAATCTTCCACTATCCTGAGTCTATGACTCAAAATAAGCACAGCTGCAGGAAAGTGGGTGCTGTAGATTAATGACAAAAGCATGGCAAGGGTGTCTCACCCACCTCCTGTTCGTTCTCTGTAGATGGCACATCATCGTATATGTCATCACAGGTATGAGGGTCTGACGGAGGGCTGTCTGTGTATGTGTTGGGCTCTGAGTACCTCCTCTGCATTAAACTGACAAATACAAACAAATCAGGCTCCAAAATCTCAAAAAAGCAAACAAACCTCTCATATGACTATGAATATTATTCATAAGTAATATGGGCCAATTTTATGGTGTATTTGTGTTTTATGCTATATTATATTTCATTTTGTCTGTTTACAGTTTCAGTCTCAAGGCTGTTATTCAAATTTTCTCCTTTTTTACACCATGGAAGAAACCCATGCAGGTTTGTGACAACATATGAGGGTGAGAAAATGACGACAAAATGTTCATTTTTGTGTGAACTATACTTTTTTTTTTTTATAACAACTGATGTACATGAAGTAACTTACTACATGGACGTCTTGGCAGCATTGACAATACTGGATATTCTCTCAGAGTTCACATAGTCGTAGGTGAGATCTTCTGGGTCTGTTTTGGTGCCTGTCTGTGACAGTATGAGCCCTAGCCAGTGGCCCATATCAGCAGAGGACTTGGTCTGAGAGGAAAGAGGAGGATATTTAATCATCGATGCCCCCTAAGATATTCATATATATTCACGGGTGCAGCTAGGCCTGGTAAAACTATCTGCCAAAAAAGAAAAATTGCATAAAAAAAATTCTATTTCAGATCAATATTCTATCAAGAAAATCTATTTACCAAAAAATCCAGAAAAAATGCATCACAGTCTCTGCAAAAACATTAAGCAGCACAACTGTTTTCAACATACTGTAGATAATATTAAGAAATGTTTCTTAAGCACCAAAACAGCATATTAGAATGTTTTATGAAGGATCATGTGACACTGAAGACTGGAGTAATGGCTGCTGAAAATTCAGCTTTACCATCACAGGAATAAATTGCATTTTCAAAATATTGAAGGGTTCATAACATTTCCATCACACGCTTGAGGTATTCGGCCAATCACAACGCACTGGATAGCTGGCCAATCACAGCACACCTCGCTTTTTCAGACCGATGAGTTTTGTAAAACTCGATGCGTTTCAAAAAGGCGGGGCATAGAGGAGAAACAATAATATACAGTATGTGGAAAATAATGTTTTTTTTTTACTTTAAACCACAAACATTTCATTACACCAAATACACCAAATAATGTTCTTTTTAGCAGCATCATATGACCCCTTTAAAAAATAAATCTGTTATAAGTTGTAAAAATATTCCACAATATTAGTGTTTTTTTTCTATATTTTTGGTCAAATAAATGCAGCTTCGTGAGCACAAGAGACTTCAAACTTCAAACTTTGGAACAGTAGTGGAACATTTGTTTAGCACATAAAAAAATTTGCTGTGAATCACACAAAGCTGTATACACCAGAACTGAATGAAAGGGAGGGGAGTTCTCAGAAATCTCATTCAGGTTGTTGGACTGATGCCAAAAGACGCGAGGGCATCAGACAGTGAACTGGGAAAAACAGTGGCTCATTATGAGAGTGTAAAGAATTACTAATCAGTCACCTCTGGTCTTCTGGTTTACTGTAACAAACAATTGTCCTATACAGATGTTATACACCACACACTTTGAGGTTTGAGTGACCTCTCTTTACTCACTTCTAGGGTTGCGAGCTCCTCTCCATCCATTTGGATGCGGAATGAGTACAGGTGCTCAGGGCTGGGGTCTGGCAGGACCATGCACCCCTCCAGAGCCACTGGCTGCTGGGACGCTTTGCTCTTGCTTTTGTCGTTGTAGATCCAAAGCTGCCTGTCCCTCACTGAGCACCACCTGCTTCTCCACTGAGTGTTCACCAGGACGTTTAGGTAGCCTGGAACAAAGAGAAGGTGATGAAAATGGTAGGTTTTGTGGAAGAAAACTTGTCAACTAATAATACTGATGATTGGTTACCTGACGTATCCACAGTCTTCTCCGGACTTTCCAAAGAGGAAACCTTCTTTTTTCCAATGTTCATAAGGTTACTAAACTTGCCGTATTTCTTCTTAACTAAAGTTTAAATGACAATTGAAAGGTAAATATTAAATACAATTACAATAATATAACTAGTACAGTAATATTGTGAAATATTATAATTTAAAATAAATTGAAAATGTAATTTATTGCAGCGATGGCAAAGCTGAATTTTCAGCAGCCATTACTCCAGTTTTCAGTGTCACATGATCCTTCAGAAATCCTTCTCATATGCTGATTTGATATCAATGTTGAACAGTTGTGCTGGTTAATATTTTTGTGAAAACCGTGATACACTTTGTTTTCCAGGAATATTTGATGAATATAAAATTCAAAAGAACAGCATTTTTTTTAAAAATATAGAAATCTTTTATAACATTACATGTCTTCAATGTACATAAAAAAATTGTTTTTGCATTTCTGCTAAATAAAAGTATAAAAATTACTTAAAAAATAATACTGACCCCAAAGTTTTGAACTTGTATATGATGCATATATACACACTATAATCAATTAAGCTTTCTACTCTGGAAGTGCCTGGTGAGGTATTACAACTTTAGTTGATCGCCTCGTTTCTAATGATCATGATGCATTTTTTATTCTTACATCAATGTATTTCCATTGAAAATAACAGGTATACAAAGTTATCAACTGTATTTGAATTGATACTGCAGTCAAGTCTGCAACTGATTATACAGCTGATTGGTTCATGGCTAAGCAACATTCTGAGGTGACAAGCATCTTCAGCTCTACCAGTTTAGACAACTTCAAGTCACTTCCAGTGTAGTCAAACAAACAGACACCTAAGAATTGCTGCAATGGTCCACTCTCACCATCTTTGTTCTCCAGGTTCTCTGCGTGACTGTCTGTGCTGCTGCCACTCTCAGATGCCACTGAATATCTCTCGCTTTGCTCACCCTGCCAGAAAGGGCAGAACTTTTAAGCTTAACATGATACAGAGACTACTTTATGAAAAATCCACCCAAAATTGGACAGAGTTTCATACATAAATCAATCAGAGAATAATCCCCAATCTATCATACCTTAGTACAGATGAGTGTTGTAGAGTCAGTTACATCAGCAGATCCTGCAGTATTCTTCGGACTAATTTCTTGAATAACCTTGAATAAAGATGAAAGGCTATAAACAATGTCCGCACAAACAGAACACTGATTATTCATCTATATGGGTCAGACCCCATTGGCCCTCACCTTTAGCCATTGTTCAGCCTGCTCTTTGCTCTGCAGTCCCAGGACGATGGCTTCTCCACCCAGTGGGGTTATTTTTAGCTTGTGCTCTTTTCTCTTAGTTTGTTTCTCTTTGTAGACAACACTGCAGCCCAGCAGACTGATATCCAGCAGTGGAGTCTGATCCTTTGAGCTTTTGTAGCACTGAACACAGTAGCATTAAAAAAAAAATCAGACACTGACTATTTTAATTAAATATAATTCCTAATAGAGCTTTATTAAAAATCGTGGCTATTCCACTAGTGCTAGTAAACGTCAACATAAAACATTTTTGTAGCAAAAATAGATCATGATGCTAGCAATGCCAAGGTCATGGTGCGATTCACAATAACTGCATGAACTGATCAAATGTATAGCTTCAATGCAAGTCAAGTCAGCATCTGCCAAATGCATAAATGAAAATGTTAGATGCCAAACGGTTGCATCCCATTTTTCTTCTGTAATGAGACATTTTTGAGAATTTTTAAGGGTGGAACTTGATTTTTTTTTCCACTGAAAATTGACTGAATCATGAAATGTTCCATGAGAGGTGGATGAAGGGGAGAGCTTTTTCAAGGTCTTTAAGAGGTCTTGGTGACACCATCCAAATAAAGTCACTTCAGGGGTGGCGCAAGTTATTACATTTTGATTAAACATTACAAAAAGACAAACTTGTATTCTTCATAATTATGTGCAACAATAAACCATACACAGGTAGACCAGTAATGTGCATTAAGAAAGTAAATATGGTCATTTTTTTTATTTATGTTAAATAAATTGTCTGTTTGAAGGGAATATTAAAAGCAAACATTTAAGTAAATAATTACTGCTAGTATTAGTAATGCATGTAAACATTCTGTGTACACATTCATATCATAGATGAGCTATGGGTGCTTATGTAACTGACATAAGCAATGATGTCACATACCAAGAGACGATGTTCGCGGATGACACACAGCTGTTTAGCCCACTGGCCGAGCCACTTCTTCCTCCAGAGGAAGGCACAGATGCGTGCATCTTTCATTAGCTCGATGGATGCCTCAGGAGACGGCCACTGGTGCTGCGCAGTGGACTTACCCTTCGTCACTTCTTCCTCATCATAGGACTCGTACGAACTGCTCACTGGTTCTGTATCTTCTGTAAATGCGAAATGTGAGAAATATATGAATCAATAAGCAAAGGCGGCGAGGCTGGTCTCATTTGTTCATTGCCCGTGCACTGAGATAAAAGAACGTAAAAATCCTCTAAATAGCAAGTAATTCCCTACAAATTCTGTTGAATTTAGCATTGTGTGAGAGAATTGTAACTCAAAATTTTTCAGTTTTTTTCAGTCCTGTGTGAGTTTCTTCCGTGGAAAACAAAAGGAACGAGATGAGGATTAGTAAATCAGAACATGATGGAGGGGAATGATTGTTTTTTAATTGGTTTGTCTAGATAGTTTAGTCTAGATAAAGGTATTTCTGAGAGCTTTGGGGCACAGAGAAGTAAGAGTACATCATGAATATGGCAGGCATGCTCTTAAGCAAGCAAGCACATGCAAAGTCAGCAGCCTTGAGCCTGGATGCATTAAACAATGAGGTTTTCTCAGAGCCGTGCACTTCACCGCAGCCTATAAAGTTAGTGCTGTTTGATTGTTTTTCTCTCTTGATGTACACTGAGAGAAACAGAGATAGATACCCCGAGTGATCACAGCATAGACCACACTGTTTGAAGCATCTATGCGCTTCCTGACCCCTGTGATGATGGCAAAGCACCCAAAATCTATAGAAACACAGGAGGACAATAAAAGGGGAAATGCAATAAGGGAGGAAGAGAAAAAAAGATCAGGTGAGAAGCTGTAGATAGTGAAACCTTATGTGGCTTACATGTCACATGAAAGAAACAGGAAGAGTAAACAAGTGTGTTTGATGCATGAGAAATGTTCATTAGTATTGCAATACTGATATTTTGGGGCTGCACTAAATATTTGTGTCTTGTGGTTTTTATGCAACCAGCAGCATCACTGCTTGTATTATTTTAGGGTTTCATCACTGTCAAAACGTATCCAAGTAGAAATGCACTCATCCTAAACCATGAGGCTTGGCTTGATATCAGCTGCCGAAACATCAGATTTTGGCCATGCACAGCCCTAGTGTTGATATTACACAGCACAGCTGCATGCTAATGCCTCTGTATCCTTTGACCAAGAAGAGACGTCATCTGAAGAATATTGTAAATGGTTGTCCCCTCGCTGGGCTGAACTCTGCGACCCCAGCCAAGTGCCCCATCACTGTTGGCCCCATTTCCTGGGCTCACGGTCAATGTTCCGTCACTGTGTGCCCAGAGCCAGAGAACCGGCTACTGTTGAACAAAGACCATTACTGTTTTCTGCGCTCCCTGCCCGCAGGCTTCTCTGTATCACTGTAACGCTGTAGACTACAGTGGGACGGAGCTAAAACAGAGCACTCAATGACCACAGGTTGCCTCTCGTAAGGCAAAAGTGAAAAGGACAATGTTGAGGAAAATAAAAAGTCACAAATCACTAACCTAATCTTTGGAAATATTATTTTTTAACCAGGTTATAAATGGCTTGACATGAACGTCAAAGTAAAGAATAAACCATAGAAGGTAATGTGTATTTAGGTCAACTTTGGACCCAATTTGAGACGTACCATTGATGCTAATAGGATCATAGGGTTGTGGATCTTCATAGTAACTTTCAGTCTCTATACACGCAGGAGCAGGAGGTGGTGGAAGAGGAAACGGCTCCCTTCCCATGTTGCACTGAGATAAAAAGAATGAGAAAAAAGAGAAAGATAATTAACATCAGAGATAAAGAGAGAAAGAGATAACATTATGTCAACATACTGATTATTTCATTGAATTATAATGCCACTTTTATGTTTTTTCTATTGAAAATGCTGTTACGTTGGATGCTGGTCTCCTGAATGTGATTTTTATTAAATAAATATATTTTAAAAATTTAATTCAATTAAAGAGTAAATAAAAAAGTAAGTCCGTATAGGGACCAACTCTCACTATTTACTACTTGCTTATTAGCATGCCTATTATTAACATATTGTCTGTTTATTAGTACGTATAAAGCACATATTCTGCATGACCATATTCTACATCACTAATCCTACCCAATACCTAACCTTAACAACTACCCTACTAACTATTAATAAGCATCAAATTAGGAGTTTATTGAGGCAAAAGTTGTAGTTAATGAATGTTAATGGCGAGAATTGGACCTTAAAATAAAGTGTGATTAAAAATTATCTAATGTAGTATTAGAATAAAAGATCAGGAATGTGTAATCAGAAAACAAGTCAATTTCAGGAAGGAACGACAGGCAAGACATCCTTGATCAGCCAGCTTCACCACACCATGCTGGTCAACTAGCTTAACTACCCACGTTTTGCTGATTAACTGCATGACTAGCTGGAGCTAGACCACCAATAAACCATCATAAACCAGCCTGATCCAGCATGGAAGCCTATGCTGATCTTTTCAGCAGACTTCATAAACACAACGTGCAAAGTACACCAGCACAGAGACTGTATCCAAGCTGAACATCTCTAACACACGCCCATGTAATGAATCAAATAGAGGGACTCTCAAGAGATGAGCTTAACTAGTCGTTTCTGCACCTGTCTTTCATGTGGGCTTTTCTTTCTGACCGAAGTGCGATTCTTCCTCAAAACTGATCTCTCTCTCTGACCTCAGCCCTGCTCAGCTTGAGAAGGAATTCCACACGTGTTTGCCTGCAGGAGTAATGGTTTTAAAAGGGTGTGGAGCTAGCGATGAGGGTTCCCAAATCAGCCAGTTCATAACATTACTAAATTCCCCACTGATACCCACAATGCAATGACAGCCCCTGGGCAAACTGAACACTGATCCTTTCCTCATGACACACACACACACACAGGGCTGATTAGGGCTAGCGGTAACTTGTGAACCACAAAGTTGAATGATGACAAGAGGTTACAGACAGACGGCTGGGAAAATGTCCTCTTGCCTGCATTATATTTTATACTAAGTGGCTGGATTGAAACCTCTTGTTTGACATGACGTGCTTGTGCTTCTCGAAAGCAGAGGTGAGGCGAGCAGGCAGGCTAAGTGATGGCAAGGCATGTATATAAACAACGGGATGTTAAGGACACAGGAAGTTGAATGCAAAAGCTTGCTAGAGGCTCCGCTTCAATAAGCCATGCAGAACGAAAGTCAAAGAGTTATGTGATCTCAAATGTAAAGTGATCAACAAAATATATTAGGGTTTTGGTGGGAAAATAAGAGCAGCCCAAAAGATAAGGAACATGTCGATTAAACTGTGTAGAAAGTATTGTTTTTCTCACATCAATCCCAACTCACAACCCCCACATTTTTCACTTCATCCCGCCCTCACTCTTCTGACACTCAACATAAAATCTCTGAAACAGAAAACAGTGTGCTGAGTCCTCAGGCATCTGACAATGATTAAAAAGAAAGTGAAGGCATTTCAGGGAAGGCTACAACTCTGTATCACTTCTTCTCCGGCCACTGCTGAAGGTCAAGACCATGTCCACATCCCAGTATCAACATGACAAAAGTGGTATCTGTTTATATGCTGTTAATTGGATATAAAAATCACTGTGAGTAAAAGACAAATCCTAAAATCTTAGAACTGTACGTCGAGACTGAACTCCACCCAAGGCTTGTTTTCATAATCTAATCCACAAATCACACCATCTTCTCCTTAAAAAGAAAAAAATGTAGTCTATATAGGAAACATTTCAAGAGTAAGACATAAATAACGATAAAGAACCAGTCTTTGGGACAAAAAGCAAAAATTTCAAGTGGGCAAGAGACCAAAAGAACACCCAGAACATGGAAAATCCCCCCGTTCCCATGCCAAAAATCCAGTGAAGAAAAAAAAACTCACCAGGGCCAAAACACTTCTGAGGTAGAGAGGGTACTGAAGGAAAATAATCTTTTTAGTCTTATTAAAAACAGGAGTGGCTTTCTGAACTACTGTCATCACGTCATTCATGGGTTTCTGTCTTTATTAAAATCATTATAAGTCAACTATGGGAAAAAATAACAGCATCATTATTTAATTCAATTGTTTAATCAAATCAACTTAATTTAAACTCCATTAATTCAGAATTACATTGGAACTTTTTTGTAGCATTAGTGCTGATCATTAACCACTACTATTTTGAAGTCTGTGGCCTCAGTGCTATTTTAGTGTGTTGCTATTTTCAGTCCAGCAAGTAGCTGTGAGACTGCAGCGTGTGCACACTTCTGTTTACAAGTCAAATCCGAACAGAAACACTAACTGACTCGAAGTCTATCTTTATAGTTCATGAACAGAGTAATCTGGGTACGAACAGGCAGGAGAGAGGTGTTATGGGGCCACCTTGCAGTTTGGGTCAAAGCATGGACGAAAGTGAAGAACAAGTTGAAGAGTCCACTGGAATTCTGAGAGTACGGGTTGAAGAGAGTGTTTTCACCATAGACAGGGCTGTCCTGGGGCAGAACTGTGAGTATTTCCGTGCTCTCTTCCGCTCTGGGATGAAGGACAGTCAGCTGAACGAGTTGCACCTGCAGGGAGGCTTGAAAGCCAGGGGTTTCCTCATTGCCATGACAGTTTCCAGGGGTGAGTGCCCTGCTATAAGAGACCCAGACGAGATCGTGGAGGCTGCCGAGTGTGCGGCCTTCCTCCAAGTCGACGTCCTGGTCCAGCACTTGATAGACCTTCTTGATACCGACAACTGCATTCTTCTGTACCACACAGCAGCGGTGTACGGCTTGTGGAGGCTGTTTCACAGTGCTGCAGTGTTCATTCGTGATGCTTATAGCGACGTGCAAGATGCTCTCGAGGCACTTCCAGAAGAGCTGATCTGCTACGTTGAGTCGCATTCACCAGCATCGTTTGTCGCTCTAGGGACTCATTCACCATCCATGAAGATTCTGCAGGACTGCTACAGGACGGTGTTTTACCTCGATGAGAAACCGGGCGCTTGGAAATATCTGACTGATCTACCAACAGACGCCAGCACCTCTATGGCCGGGGTGGCTGTTGTGGAGAACCGACTGTATATCGTTGGAGGAGTGCGAGGAGTTAGCAAGGAAACGGTTGACTTGAGCTTCTGTTATGACACAGATTCCAACACTTGGAATGTGTTCGATGGTCCTCAGCAGTCTAGGTATAACTTTACCCTGGTGGGTCACAACGGACATTTGTACGCCATCGGAGGTGAATTTGACAAAAGGATCATGTCCTCGGTAGAAGCGTGTGATGTTTCTACGGGCGCATGGACATTTTGCAAGCACACACCTCGTTCGGTGGCTGCGGCGGCTAGTGGTGTTGCCAGGCGTAGGATATTTGTGTGTTTCTGGAAGCCACCGGATACTACGGACATTTATGAATATGCACCTAAAAATGACAAATGGACGCTGGTCACCACTATGGTCAAGCCTCAGAGTTACGGACACTGCATGGTGGCTCATGGCGACAACCTGTATGTCATAAGGAACGGCCCCTGTGATGACTTCCTGCGCTGCCTCATGGACTGCTACAACATCACTACGGGTCAATGGACGGCCATGCCAGGACACTACGTCAATAGCAGGGGTGCCCTCTTCACGGCTATGGTGAGGGGGAACTCTGCGTTCACCGTCAACCGCAGTTTGACCCTGGAATATGTCATTTGTGGTGACAAGTGGAAGCCTCGTAGACAGATGACGGGTTTTCCAAAAAGTGGCTCGCTTTGGACTTGCTTACTCAGACTGCCTAAGAGCACAGATGCACAGCAGGAACGTGATGCAGAGGAAGCCCTGGAGATGGACGCCAATGTGCAATGTGTGGAAGAAGATTCAGTAGAGGCTAATTATCCACCGTAGGGACTGCAGATCATTCTGTTATTTTATTTGCAATCGTAATTAAAGGAGCAGTATATTACAAAGTGTTTCAAACCTGTATGACTTTCTTTCTTCTGTTGAGCACAAAATACTTTTTTTTTTTAAATGCACTGTACACTGTTTTCTATATTCTTCAAAATATCTCCTTTAAAAAAAAGAAAGTCATACAGGTTTAGAACAACACACGATTGAGTAAATGATGACAGAATTTTCATTTTTGATGACAATATTTCCCTTTAATTATTTAAATGCACAAATGAATCTAATGTTCTAAACAGTAAATAAAAGCAACTGTCTCTTCGCAAACTGTCAACGGCAAATGAGAGACACGCAATAAATAAATAGGTGTTATAAATAAATAGGCCTAACGTTTCTAGTTCCCACACTTACAGTATGCACACGCACACGTGTCCATGCTCTAACTGCGGTTCTCTAGCCTCTATAAACAGCTCCCCGATCGCTTGTGCAGCTGCTGTTAATCAGCCCCAGCACCCCGCAGATGGGTCTGAAGTTCAAAGACTTCTCACTGGAGAGCTCTAATACTCTCCATCCTCCTGTCTGTCTGTATGTCTGACCGACTGCAGACTCCCACAGCAGATACAGGAGTTACAAAGTATTTCAACACAGAGACTCCACGCTTTTGCTTCCTTACTTGTATTTCTATCATTTGATGAAAATGAGTATGTTATCTTTTAGGAGAATTACTGTTTCTAATCAAGGCAGGCTTCATTATCGACTAGTTATTTGGCTACTTTGTGGCTTATAAACAAAAACACACAGCCATTTTTTCGAGCATGGGAAACAGATACATAACAAATATGTGGTCAAAATGAAAGTAAACAGCAGATAATAAATGAGAGCAGGACCACAGTGTCTTGCATTGTAGGTAGTGAGATTGAAAGGCAGATATAGCTAAATGAAAATACATACATAGCTTTTTTTTTTTTGTAGATTGATTATATTCACCAATATGTATTTACTCTGTTATGGCTTCTTTTAACCAAACTGCAATTAAATAGAATCAAAATATTTAATGTTTATGTAAAATAAAGTACAAATCTAGTTAAAAATAATAATGGTATGTTATTCACACAGTGAAAAATAACAATAATAATAATAATAATAATGATAATAATATAGAAATATAATATTTAAAATTATGCACCTTTACATGAACCAATAAAAGAAATATTAAGCAACATATATTTAACTTAAATATTTTAATACATAAAAAAACATTCATCCATGAACATTTGTTAGTGATGATGTAAACAAATCATTGATTCTTGAATTACTAAATCACAGATTCCTCAATCACTGAATATTTGTATTATGAATCAATTAATTGAAAAGCACTAAAAATGTGTGTTAAAATACTTGTGATATGCACAAAAAATAACTGCAAACATAGCTTGACTATTCAATATACTGTATACTGTATTGCCCAATACTAATAGTAGATTCTATATAGTGTTGCATTTGTGTTGGCGAAAGTTTCTTTTAAAAGTAATGCATTACAATACTGCGTAACTTTATTAAATGTAACTAACTGTGTTACTTAGTTACTTTTTATGGAAAGTAACGTCTCGGTTACGTACGTAACCCTCGTTCCCTGAAGGAGGGACGGAGACGTCACGTCGGATGACCGACGAATTGGGATCTCGCTTAGAGGGATCAATCTACTTACAGTGTAAACTAAACGAGCCAATGCACATTGGCATGCGATTATTGCATCCAGCTGCTGCTGATCACAGCGTGAGTATAAGTAGGCAGCAGATGCAGCGCATATTCAGATTTTTGCTGAGGAGCCGAGTCTTCATTGAGAGGAACTTCAGCTCCACTGCCTGTAAAGGCTCAAACGGGGGCTGCTGTAGTGCCGTGAGCACCAGAGTCAGGTCCCAAGAGGGTATAGAGGGGGGCCGTGGAGGATTTAACCTTCTCGCCCCCTTAAGGAACCTGACGACCAGGTCATGCTTCCCCAATGACCTCCCTTCTACGGGGTCGTGGTTAGCAGCGATTGCAGCGACATAAACTTGCAGTTTGCAGCATCGGAGGGTGAGCCGGAGGGAGACAGCCTTCGCTCCACCCCTTGCTGCAAAAAGGACAGCACAACTCCGATCGGGCATCTTCGGGGGTCTTCTCGGCAAAAAAGGACACCACTCAACGAACAGGTTCCACTTCAAGGAGTAAGCGTGTCTTGTAGACGGTGCTCTTGCCGACGTGATGGTGTTCACCAACTCCTGGGGCAGGTCACCTAGAACCTCCGCGTCCCGTCCAGGGACCAGACATGAAGTTTCCAGAGGTCTGGACGCGGCTGCCAAAGGGTGCCCCGTCTCTGAGTCAGTAAATCCTTCCTCAGAGGAATCGGCCAAGGAGGGGCTGTGGCGAGGAGCATTTGTTCCGGGAACCAGGTCCAGGTAGGCCAATAGGGTGCCACCAGCAGGACCTGCTCCTCGTCCTCCCTGACCTTGCACAGCAACTGTGCCAGAAGGCTCACTGGGGGAAACGCATACTTGCGAAGGCCCCGCGGCCAGCTGTGTGCCAGTGTGTCCGTGCCGAGTGTTCCCTCGGTCAGGGCGAAGAACAACTGGCAGTGAGAGGTTTCTGGAGAGGCAAACAGGTCTACCTGAGCGGCTCCGAAACGTCCCCAAATCAGCTGGACCGTCTGGGGATGGAGTCGCCATTCTCCCGAGAGCACAGCTCGGGACAGCTTGTTGGCTGCCTGGTTGAGCAGCCCAGGAATGTGAACAGCAATGCCTGGAGACCTGCTCCAGGGGCACTCCTGCCCGGAGGAACGCCAGGTCTGACCACGGGGTGAAGGTTTGGCGGCACGCCGGTGTAACTTGGACCCGGAAGGTGCCGCGTTGCCACGCCCACCTCGGGACTCGGCCATGGAGCCAGTGCTGCAGCAGTCTCAGATGGAGCAGCCCGAGCGGCGTGACTGCCGCCGTGGTTGCCATATGCCCCAGGAGCCTCTGAAACTGTTTCAGTGGGACCGCCATCCTGCTCTTGAATGTATTCAAGCAGTTCAACACCGACTGAGCACGTTCCTGCGTGAGGCATGCTGTCTGTTCGGCCGAGTCCAACTCCATACCAAGAAAAGAGATCCTCTGCATCGGGGAGAGTTTGCTCTTTTCCCAGTTGACCCAAAGGCCCAACAGGCTGAGGTGTGAAAGTACCAAATCCCTGTGCTCGCACAACTGAACCTGAGACTGAGCGAGTATGAGCCAATCGTCAAGGTAGTTGAGAATGCGAATGCCCTGTTCTCTCATGGGAACAAGGGCTGCCTCCGTAACTTTCGTAAAGACACGGGGCGACAGGGACAGCCCGAAGGGCAGGACCTTGTACTGGTATGCCCGCCCCTCGAACGCAAACCGCAGGAATGGCCTGTGCCGCGGAAGGATCGAAACATGGAAGTATGCGTCCTTCAGGTCGATCGCTGCGAACCAATCTTGGGGACGGATACACCTGAAGATGCATTTCTGCGTGAGCATCTTGAACGGGAGCCTGTGAAGGGCCCGGTTCATGACTCGCAGGTCCAAGATAGGTCTCAACCCACCACCTTTCTTGGGTACAATGACGTAAGGGCTGTAAAACCACAACCTCATATCGGCTGGAGGAACCGGCTCTATTGCGTCCTTCGCCTGTAGGACTGCGATCTCTGCACGCAAGACAGGGGCATCTGCTGCTTTCACTGACGTAAAGTGGACACCCCTGAACTTGGGAGGGCGCCGGGCGAACTGAATCGCATAGCCGAGCCTAACGGTTCGACGGAGCCATCGAGACGGGCTGGGTAGCTCTAGCCAGGTTCCCAGACGCCACACAAGTGGCATCAACGGAACTACAGGCGTACCCGCAGTGGGGCAGCACGGAAGAACGCAGGGACCCGGCCCGGGCGTCTCGTTGCCGGTCCGAGGCGGGGTCTGGGTGTGTGTAACACTGACCTGCGTTTGAGCAGAGGGTGCGTGGGTAGTCCGTTGGTTCGTCCTCCCGATCCGCCCACTGCTGCTCACTGGCGAGAGAGGAGGGTGAGTGTGATACGGCTCTGGATCGTCCACAACCCCCGTCCCCTCAGGGGACCCAGAGAAAGAAGAAATTGCTTTTTTGTCAAGAATTTGGGTACCACTGACCGCGAGGTCAGAAAAAAGGAAACAAAAGATTCTCCACCCGGCCCTCCTCCGGGGGAGG
>NW_015505205.1:1145643-1159629 GCF_001515645.1 Sinocyclocheilus grahami | reverse complement strand
AGAAAAAGGACGCCCCCGGCTGCCACCAGAGGGAGCCCCAGATCTAGGCAGTGGCACGGGCACTCCGCCCCCTTGCAGGTAACGGAGTCTGGTCCGCAACTCCGAGATGGTCATACCCCCGCAATGGGAGCATGAGTCATCCACGAAAGCCACCTCAGCGTGCTTCATGCCCAGGCACGAGAGGGAGCGATCGTGACCATCACCCGGCGCCAAGTAACGACCGCACCCAGAAACACACGGATGCTATGACATCTTTAAAAAGACACGTCTTTAAAAATACGTTCCACCCGTGAAGCTCTTTTAGAATGGAAATTGCTCTTTTAGTGTGCTGAAGCGCACAGGGGAGATGGCCGTCTGCAACACACACAGGGGTAGTGCAGCCTGTTGTGTGCAACCCACTCGACACGGGAAAACCACCGCCGCTGAAGCGCCGTCCACCAGCACGAGAGCCCACCGAAGAGCATGCTTGACTGTAGTTTTTCTCACTACTGTAGGAAGGTCAGGAGCAGAACGATAGAACCGCTCGGCTCCGAAGCGAAAAGCTGAATATGCGCTGCATCTGCTGCCTACTTATACTCACGCTGTAATCAGCAGCAGCTGGATGCAATAATCACATGCCAATGTGCATTGGCTCGTTTAGTTTACACTCGAAGTAGATTGGTCCCGCTAAGCGAGATCCCAATTCGTCGGTCATCCGACGTGACGTCGAGAGTGACCGACTGAAAGGGAACTTGGTATGTTACTATTGTGTTACTTTTTGTCACCTGGGCTGGGCTTGCTTATTTGATTTTAAATTTTTAAAAAAGCAGTTTTATTTTTGGCAACTGTAAGGGCCCTGTCACACCCCTTTATTCTCACCCTATTACTGAGGCAGAAGGAAGTGCCTCTGCACCTCACTCCCAATTTTTCTCAACACGGGGTCAGGAGATATGTCAGTCAATAAATGGAAAAACAAAGTAACTTGCATTAATCACTTGAAAAAGTAACTCAGATATTTTGTTGTAAATTAAAATGTACTGTGTTACTGTAATCTACGTAATCTTGCATTATTTGTAATGCATTACCCAACACTGGTGTCATACTAGCATTTCAAAACAAACCTAGTGTGAAATGAATCTGTGTTTTGTCATCTTTTTGCATCTTTGTCATTCTGTAAATAATGTTTAAATGAAGTTGAAATGAGTCACTTACTGGTCTGGGAGGTGGAGGCTCTGGTGGGTTCTTCACAGTGATGTGTTTACATGGTTCTCCATTGGCTTCTGGTCTGTAGACTGAGGAGCATATTGATTTTCACACAGAACAAAAATGGCTGTTAATAAATAGATTGAAGACTTCTCAAAGCATTCATCAAGTGCAGCAATAAGAAGCATTGAACAGCTGTGCTTGCAAGCAGCAAGTAAACATATTAATTCTGTTGTTCATCTGTTTGCATATGCTAGCGGCTCAGCTCTGGTAACATTGCATAGCCTGCGGCAGTCTCTTAGAGCTGATGGCCATATACAGTGGCTTCCCATCAGACATTCCTTCGACTTCCTTTCCAAACGGTAACATCTGGGTTGCCGTAGGAACGCAAGGCGAATACCAAACCCGCACAGCAAGGGCTAAGAGTCACCAAAGAGTCAAGACACCATGAAGTGCTGCTTTTCACTGAAATTCGATTTATCCACACCACTTACAGTGGTGGCCAAAATAATTAGAACACTACTATTTTCACCAGCTAAAAATGGTTTTAAATCAGTTATTTCTTTTGCTGTAATGTGTCAGGGATGACATGAAGAAACAGAACAAACTGAGATAGACTAAATCCAGAAGAACTTTGGCAACGTCTCCAAGATGCTTCAAGAGACCTACCTGCAAAGCTACCTGAAAAACTATGCACAAGTGCATCTAGGGCAAAAGCTGCTTTAAACGCAAAGGATGGTCACACCAAATGTTGATTTAATTTAGTTAATAGAAGTTAATTGATAAAGAAAATCTATTTATGAAATTATTTTTAACAGCATCCTCATATTACAGCATTTTGACACAAGTGCCTAAAACTTTTAAGAGTACTGCAGCTTTGCAGGTAGGTTTCTTGAAGCATCTTGGAAAAGTTGCCACAGTTCTTCTGGATTTAGTCTGTCTCAGTTATTTCTGTTTCTTCATGTCATTCCAGACAGACTGGATGATGATGAGATCAGATCTCTGGCTGTTGTCAGACTGGTTGTGCAAACAAAAATGAATGGCAAAATGATTGTTTGGAGATGTAAACAGATACTTCCTACTGACACACTACAGCAAAAAATAGAAATAACTGACTTAAAACCATTTTTTAGCTGGTGACAATACTAGTGTTCTAATCATTTTGGCCACCACTGTATATTTCTCTGTTGGTTTGCGTGAGCTATTGCATGTTGTGTCACATAAGTCACTCATCACACTTCATTTTTATCATTGATTTATCAGATGTAAATTAACACAAGGTTGGGGAAATTTTCACATATGGGCAGGAAATGATGAAATCATTGTGCTTGAAATAAATTATAAAATAAAAGGCATTATAATGAACTTCAAAGGGTTGTTCTCTTGATAAGCTTTTTTAAAAGTGCCCTTTGTGAATTTGATCACAGAACGCCACCACAGTTTAGTCATGCATGTATCTTTTTGGCGCAGACGACTGCGATGTGAATGTTAAGTCTGGTTTTACTGGTGTTACTCTCATTCTTCAGTGAAATCTAAACAAAGCAGCTTGGCCTCAGATGGGGGTCTGGCAGAGAGAGAGCAAGAAGAGAACAGGAGTTACTGAGAAACAGACAGGAAATGGTGAAGAGTAGGGGGAGGGGGCCTTAACACTTCAGCCAAAACCCAATCACCCCCTAAACATGACACACATTCACAGCGGTGCAGTCAAACAACAACATAAACCACTGTGATATGTGACAGAAATGTTCGCAGGTCAGGGGCCATTTTCATCCTCACACCTGCAAAAGTTACTGAAGATAATAGACTCACCTCTGTCTGTTTTGTCTTGGTTTTGACATGTGACGATGACCTTGTTCATGTAGATGTATTCTTCATCTCCTCCTGCAAAATAACCATCATTAAAGACTGGATTACAAATTTGAATCTTGTTTTAAATTTGGTTTAAAGCTGAATCTTGTCAAAAGCTTTCTCACATGATTCCACAATTATAGGTTTTTGTGCTGCTGTTTTGTGCCACAGGAGCCCAAAAATTATCTGGACACTTCATTTACCAACCCAGTCTCATGAAGAAGCACAAGTATTTTACAAAGTTGAAATTTCCATGATGTGATTAATAGAAAAATTTAAAATAAACTATATATATATATAAGCATAAGCATGTGCCCCATCCGTATGAATGTGTATGAATGAGATTGTACAAATTCATATGAATTTGCCACAAATTTGCCAAAAAGTAAAAATATTTATGAATTGTTAGGAGACTAATAAATGAAATAAAAAAGTACTAGATACCACAGCATGATAATGTACTTTATGAAAGATTACATTTAGCACTGTTATTTTTCTTTAATATATTTTTAAAAACCAACTTTAAGTGAGCATTAGATGATGCAAAGGTTATATATTTTAAAAATCTAGGAAATGAGCATGCACAATTAAACATCCAATATCAACAAATACATATCCAATATCAACCGATAGCTATATATCAAGAATCTCTACAAAATATTAAACTAAGGGCTATTTATTTTACAGAAATAAAGCCCACACAGAGATTCCAAGTAAAACATTTCACATTTAAAAAAAAATTGTTATGTTTAAATTGATAAAAAATAAATATTGTTTGAATTCAAGGTAAAAAGTATTTGGACATTTTATGGTTGGTGAAACATTAGTGGGACATGTTTATAGTTGATGTGATGATCTACACCTGTGGTTACTCTGCTAGGACACCTGTGTGAATTTGAGGAACTTATTTATTGCCTATTTATTCAATAAATTCAAAGGGATAGTTCCCCAAAAGTGAAAATTACTCCATTATTTACTCACTCTCAAGCCATCCTATAGGTGTATGACTTTCTGCTTTCAGATGAATACAATCGGAGTTATATTAAAAACGGTTTATAAAGATTCCAAGCTTTATAATGGCAGTGATAGGGGATTGAGATTCAATAGTCCAATAGAAGTCCAATAAAGTGCATCCATCCATCATAAAAAGTGCTCCAAATGGCTCCCGGGTATCCATATTTAAACTTTATAAACTGTAATCTCTAGCTTCTGCTAACTGTCATATGCGCATTCACGAGAGAGTGGCGTTCATTCTCAATTTGCTTCAAAAGGCCTTTATTAACACCGCCCGGAGCCGCCCCACTTTTTATGATGAATGGATGCACTTTTTTTGGACTATTGAATCTCCATCCACATTCACTGCTATTATAAAGCTTGGAGGAGCTGGGACATTTTTTAATATAACTCCAATTATATTCATCTGAGAGAAGAAAGTCATATACACCTAGAATGGCTTGAGGGTGAGTAAATCATGGGGTAATTTTCATTTTTTGGTGAACTATCCTTTTAAGTGTGGCCTAATTGTCCAAATACGTTTGGGGCCACTGTGAACTTACTGGAGTAAAGATACTCTGCTCCACTCAAATAACCTTGCCTGGAACTTCTAGGACTTCTTTGACTTTTCCTCCCCCTCATCTCATATTTAATGCTTTTTCAGATTCTGGACCCTTTTAGCTCTCACTCCTTTTACTGAACATGTAATAGATTTCTATTATAGAGAAGAACAGTGAGAGTTTTGTGTTACACTTCTCTTGTGTAAGGGTCCAAAGGCATCTCCAGGGCCCCTCCTTCTATACACATCAAAGACAGGCCAGAGGGAGACATAGAGAGGTCATATTCTATCAAAATAAAAGTGCTGATTTAGTCCCAGTCTGTAGGATATGGTTTTATAGCACTTGCTTGGCAACAGATAACATTTTAGGGTGTTTTTTGGATCTTCAAAATAATTCAGATACACTAAATTAAGCATACGGGACAAGATGTTACCATGGCAGAAACAAGGAACATGGAAGTCCACACAGCTTTAATGCATTTTTTGGGGGAAATAAAATCCTGTGATGAAGCCAAAAAATGTTTCGATGGTACAGTGAAAACAGATTGGGATTTGGAGGATGGAAATGAAAGCTATTTATAAGCTGCTACTAAAAGGAAGTGAGTGTCCCTAGAGGATAAAAACAGCCTTGGAAAATGATACAGTTTGGAGCCAGGGGAGGAAGTGCACAAGCCCAAGACCAGAACATGAAAAACCTACAGCCATGCTTGTGTGAAGAAAGAAGCACATGCACGGACCAAAATTACGGGCTCCTTAATAAGACAGAACAGAGCAGATTCTCTAAACAACACAGAAGCTATAAATGTACACACAACTGTTGCTCTTTGTGAGGACAATTGCGCTATGCAAGTGTCATGCTCAAATACATATACTGTAAATAAAACTGTACATTTGTTGGACCTTTTGCTACTTTCTATTTGCACCAGTAGAGTGCTCCTACATGAGCAGCACAAAATGAGGTCTGTCATATAATTGTGCGTTAACCATAGATTCAAAAATCAGCTAACTAAGCTGAAATAATCTTTATGTAAAGTACTGTTGAAAGTTTGGGGTTAGCAAGATTTTTTAAATAAATAAATACTTTCATTTAGTAAGGATGAAGGATCATTTAGAAATTAACCAAAGCATTTATAATGTTACAAAAGAATTGAGTTTCAAATAAATGTTTCTATTAGCATTCTTTCATCAAAGAATCTTGAAAAACAATTATCACAGTTTGCACTAAAATATTAAGCAGCACAACATTGATGATAATTAGAAATGTTTTGTGAGCACCAAATCAGTATTAGAATAATTTCTAAAGGATCGTGTGACTGGCGTAATGGCTGTTGAAAAATCAGCTTGGTATCACAGGAATAAATTACATTTTAAAATATATTAAAATAGAAAATTGTTATTTAAAATGCAATAATATTTCACAATATTACTGTTTTTACTGTATTTTTGATCAAATAAATGCATGCAAAAGACTTTTTTTTTTTTTTTTAAATGTACCAACCCCAAAAAAGGTTGTATACTACATAATTTCTCAATTCATTCATTGTTAGTCCTTTTTGTCCGTTTGTCCAATCAACTCGAAGACCATTAAGAATCTTTCATGGACCACCAATTGGATGTTGACATCACTTTAACTGAAAAATGAGTGTTTACTATTGTCATTTTGCATTACTGACACTATTTTCCTAATTAATGCTGTTCAGTTGCTTTGTCACAATCTGTATTGTTAAAAGCGCTATATAAATAAAGGTGACTTGACCACCAATCACAGTTTGAGAAGCACTGTCTGGTATAGAGTCAGATGGTTAGTGTAGACATTATGATGTTATTTATGTACCATCGGAAGACTTGTACGACTGCAGCAGCTCCATCAGAAGGCCCTTCTGCACTGTGGCATTTCCACTCAGCTTCTCTCCATCCAGGATCTTCAGGAACCTCTGCAGCTGCTCCAACAGCTGCTCCAGCACTGCACACACACACACACACAACATACTGTGGTTAGATAGAGTAATAAAGAAAAGCATCATGTCAGTGCACTAGATCTCCTGTACTGCACTGAACTTTGATTGAGTAAATTCTTCTCATGCTGATTACAAATTAGTCACAGTAAATATATATAGCTTATACAAGCTTCATACTGCAAGTGGAGAATTATCTGCATTTTGGCAACATAAGTGAAGGAGTCCACAAAGGTAAAATTACCAAAGGTTAACAGCACAAAGGTGAACCACTTGTGCCTGTAAAAGCCACAGACTGTGCTTCTCTGATCTCAAGAGTGAGCTATGTGAGCTATATATTAAGCACACTAAACCAAGTAGGTTTCATCATCACCATCTATTTCCTATTTATTTAAAACACTCTGTTGGATAATATGCTAATTGTTGACGACAATTTGGTCTTTTGTGTCTGTGTGAATATAGTTTGCAACAGGTTGAGGTCAAGAACATGTCATGGGTTGAATGGGGAGGCTTTGTCACCCACACACCCTCCAGGGGTCAGCAACAAACTGGGCATCCCATTATGAAGACCATACTTTGTTTGTGAATAACATTGCCTTATAACAGAACAGACCTTACTGGAAAAGAGCTCAAAAAAGGAAATGAAACCAAAAGTATAGATTATCATGGGTCTTTTTTTACATCACATCAAAACTCCACTGGTGTATGCGAAACAAACTACTAAACTCCTCTTTGCCACATTGCATTCCATTTAGTCATATAAAAATATGCTATTTGTCTTCATTTTGTGGTTTAAATTACAAATGAGTGAGTGCTGATTGATAACAGTCACTCTCCTCTTCATTTAAATATTTGGTCATCTTACTTAAAATTTCAACGGGATCAAATATGACATTTATGTAATGCTACAATCTGTTGTGGATGAGAGATGAGACTTGTGGTGTCCCATTTTTGAGCATGCACATAGATTATACAATGTTTTATAAATAGTACTCAGCATCTTCTAAAAGGGAAAGTTCTGGCCCCGGATGCTAAGTGGGCAACAGAGCTAATACAGGAAATACAAACAGCTATGATATAAGACATCTCACTGCCATCTCACTATATATAAAATATTATAATTCACTCAATGCTATGTTGTACTGGGAGTATAGTCAGAAATAAAGGGTTGTCAGGGACTTTAGTTGTGACTATGTTTATGATGCAGCCTCTCATACCTTGCTGGTTAAATATAAACTTCTCTAGTTTCTAATCTAGTGCAATGACCTATAAAACTACTCAACCCATGTTGATGTTTTTCTCGTAGCCTGTATGTTTACGTTCCTCTAAATGTGGAACCGTAGTGTTTTTGCCCTGGCTTTAAGAAAGGACAGGCCCAATTCAGTAAAGTGATGCAACATCTGTCTTTCTCCAGAAGTAGCGTCTCTACTCAGATGATCTGCTATTTGGACAATAGAAAGAGAAGAATGAATGTCATCAAATAATTAAAGTAACACTGCATTACTCATTGTGAGGACTAATGCAGACAAGCAGTTATCTCAAGTATGCACAATGAGCTGAATGACATTCATTTAAGGATAGTTGACTTGAAATGTCAAGCAGTGACACTAGTTTCACTAAAACATATCACTAGTTTAGAGTGATATGTTTTATGAATCTAAACATCTAACAACAATTTTCAAAATATTTTATAATTATTATACACATTTTTATTAGCTTAATTAAGAGATAAATAGGAATATAATAGGAATATTAATACTTTTAACAATTTAATTTGTCACATTACAAGAACCGCAAAACAGCTACTAAATAAAAGTTGTGAAAATTTTAGGAAAAAATACATTGTCTGTCAACAACCATGAAACAATTCTGTCCATTTATATAGCTGTAGAAGGAAATCCATTTTTAGTTTTCCTACTTTGCATTCATAGTGAAACCAACACCATCTATCAAGATAAGTGTCATACACGCTGCTGCTGCCATGATGTTGAAAGTGTCAATTATTATTAATTATATTTTAATAACTGCCTATTATTACTAAGTCAATGGAAATAGCAACATCTCTGCAATTACTGTGAGAGTAAGGCATGCTTCAAGACATGTTAAGCGTTTAACACAATAGGAAGACATAGCTTATGAAGACAGGATTTAATCAAACATTCCTGGCCGCCTCCTCAGAGGCAGATAACATCAATCCATCTCTGCATGCATAAATAACTCCTGAGAAGAACTCCTTCTGTATGAAAGATAAAAATCACTTACAAAGATGCCAAACAAACAAACAAGCTCACTGGACATAACATATTAGTGTGTTCAGTACTCAGTGTGCTTAATATATTCTATATATATGCTGATATTTATTGTTGAACTTTGTGATGATAATGACATATCAAATTTGATCCAAAGTTGATGGCATTACTATTTGTAGGAATTTGTGCATAAAATGTGGTTGTAACACATACACATTTGATGTGAGCAGCAAATATTTCCAAAACCGCTTGTGGCTTTACTTAGCACCAACACCGCGTTCACAAGAATTCACAAGTTTCTTTGGTGTCTCACCCACAAAGAATGACCTGAACATGTTTTTCAAATTCAAATCTCACATACAACTAAATCTGTAGATTAAAAAAAAATTAAGTAACATAAAAAATTTTTTTTTAAAGAATGAAGAATTTTGGAGAATGTTCCAACTGTTTTTGACCATACAATGAAAGACAATGGGGTTTTAACACAACACTGGACACCAGTGACATTCATTGTATGGAAAAATCTAAAACTTTTTAAAAAATATTGTTTTTTGCTCCACAGAAGAAACATTATCATACATGTTTGGATTTTGGAATGACATGAGGATGAGTAAATTATGACAGAATTGAAATTTTTGGCTGAACTATCCTTTTAATAGTATCATGTATTCTCTTCCCATGATGCTCAGCTGAGCTTCTGTCCAAACATTTTCTCTGCCGTGTGTTTTCAAAGATTGACTTCGATGCCCTTCTCTGGAGGAACCATGGGAATGTGGAGTCAGCTGATTCTAGTCCAACGAGGGCCGAGTTTCCGTTGGTTACAGTTTGGCCCCGAGCCCATTAAACACTGCAAACGGTAAGAATGAGCATGTCACAACCGTGTAAGCACTGGAACCACTCACACTTCCTCAGAGTAATGAAACCTGGGTTTGACAGTGAAGCGTTAGACTGTCTACCACCCGACAGGCACAGACTAAAAGAGCAGAGCGTCACAAAATACAAACATTAACAACAATTTCACTCTGATTGTGAAGGAAGTATGAAGACAAAGAAAGATCTCAGTGCTGACGGTACCTGTCTGGTTAACACTACAGCAGAGAGGGGATTTCTTTTGAAGTAAAAAAAAAAACACTTCCTTCTTCCAGGACAAACAATGATTGCAAATAAAGGTGTTTGATGGTGTTTTGTAAACCCTACACTATTTCTGGACTTACAGATTGCAGCTAGACAAAGAAATTATTTTTCGCGGTTGATACGGAGAGCAAGTGTTTGGTGGAACGAGGAAGACCTTAATAAAACCATCTGATATTACGCACATTGACGCTGTGCTTGTTTGTCTTCCTCTTTCTGAATGCCTTTCGAACTGATTTTAGACACATGCTTATGGTAAATCGTAAGGTTAAGCACCGCTCTTCCCAGAATCAAAGCCACAGAGCGTTTGCTGTATCAGAGCTGGGATAATAAACACAAGTTTAAATCGAGTGGACGAGGAGCATTTTGATGCTGCTCTGGCTTGCGTTAGTGTCCCAAGTGGTTTGATTTTTAAAGACAATTCCTGTCTGACACTTAAAATACAGCCTGGCTCCAGCTGTGGCTCATATACTTAGCTCAGCTCAAGGCGACGTGTCATAGCACATCATTTATTTGATTCCAGAGTCAAACCCTCAATCTCTAAAATGACGGGCTGTCAGCCATGTGGGAGGGCGATCACCACAGTAGAGGCATGTTTTTTGGTGTTTGCAGTTGCATAGCATTCTCTATTCCTGTTTAAAGGGAATAGATGACACTAACTATCCTGAGACCACAGAAAAGCAGTACAGAACCGCCAATATGTTGTATACCTCTTGAAAGAACACGCTAAATGTCACATCTGTCAATATGCGTGCTGCATACACAATACACAAGCCAAAGCTGGATCAGTACTATACAGAGGCCTGAGATTTTAAGTAAATTCATTTTAATAATTGCTGCTACAGCTCTTGCTAAGGAAAAAAATCACTGTCTCTAAAATTAAAGTATATGTTCATTTACGACAAAGTTTGCTGTTCTAAAAGGATCATATAATTCATTTTTATGATTTATTTTTCCCCTGAGGTTTATTTATATATGTTGAGTCATAATTTATTTTTGCATGACCATTTTCCATCCTCCCTGACTCTTCAAGTTAAAAAGGCTGTTTTTATGCTACTATAACATTAACACTCTGTAAACACTCCTTTTTGCATGTGAAACGAGAAACTACACTGCGCTGTGCTCACAAAACTCACTATACTGTGGTTTTGCTGTGATGACTGATATACCTGCGTCAACGTTCAAAAACAGCCTCTTTGCAAAATCTGAATTACATTGTGACAATCCACTCTGCCAAAATCTTCACTTACCAGTTATATCTAACATTTCTAATTCTCCTAACTGGGCTGCCAGTTTCTGATCACCCAAATGTTATTTGATTACTCCAACCCAGCCTAAAGTAATAACCAAAATATATTTTAAATCTATTACTGTTTAAATCTGTTTCCCAGATGCTACAAAAAATTGTACACTCAGCATTAACAGCACAGACAACACAGCAAACTGCTGTTAATTGATTATTTTTGCCAGTAAACATAAAATCGCTACATAATCAGAACTGCCACTCAAAAACATACACTCTCCTTTAAATGCCACCAGAAATAAAGAGGTAATTATTCATTGGTTTCATCATGTTCAATGAGACAGCGTAATAGTCTGGCTTCTTTTCCTCTCAATCCCAACACAACCACAAAGAATCTTTACTTAAGCAAATATATATGTGCACATCCAAATGCCATTACTCAGTAAAATTGCATCAATTACATGTAATTCTGCACTACATAAATTAAAACATAATGTGTCACGTTCCAGCATAATGCTGATCACACCCATGCACTTTAACATTCATTAAGCCAACAACAAGTTAAAATGTTACTACATATGGCCTAATACTGTATATGTCTCAACCCAGGAATGCTGCATTATGGTCTGCCCACTGGCTCCACTTTATGCCTTTCAGTTTATTTAGATTGAGCAATCAGGAGCACTGGCAACAGAAAATCAGATTGCTCAGAAAAACTGGAATACAAATTCCATTACCTACAATTACTCCTTATCAAACGGAGCCAAAATATTTTCTTTTGTCTGGACCATTTATAATCATAAGTTCAGAGCGAGAACGAGAACGAGTTATGGATGAGGTCTGCAGGGACCCACAGCCAAATACATCCCTGTATTATAATGCACAGAGAAGAGCAGCGTCTTTAAACCATCTGCCAAAATACACAAGAGAACAACACAACCTTCTGGATGGAAAAACTGCTAACATGGATAATCATGTTTCAAAGTTTCTGAGATTGTATTAAATATACTAAAGCATAATTTAGCCACAATAAATTGACTCAGGCTACTAGTCCTTGTGATGAGGACATGGATGAGAACATATGATAAGGTGAACCAGATGCTTTAGCTGTCTGGTCTCTGATTGAATGCTTCTGATGCACACTGAACATGAGCCACAGAATCTTTACAGTAAAAACATGTGTGGGTGCAGCTATGTACCACATCATAATTTCTTCTGAAAAACACTGCAACACCTTTAAACACTATAGAGACATTTGCTGTGTCCTCTAATGCCTACACCCTGAGTACACCACAAAATAATGCATGCACACCATTTCTGATATTGTTATATACAGTGGGTACGGAAAGTATTCAGACCCCCTTAAATTTTTCACTCTTTGTTATATTGCAGCCATTTGCTAAAATCATTCAAGTTCTTTTTTTTCCTCATTAATGGGTTTACCTTCCAACAAGATAATGACCCTAAGCACACAGCTAAAATAACAAAGGATTGGCTTCACAACAACTCTGTGACTGTTCTTGAATGGCCCAGCCAGAGCCCTGACTTAAACCCAATTGAGCATCTCTGGAGAGACCTAAAAATGGCTGTCCACCAACGTTTACCATCCAACCTGACAGAACTGGAGAGGATCTGCAAGGAGGAATGGCAGAGGATCCCCAAATCCAGGTGTGAAAAACTTGTTGCATCTTTCCCAAAAAGACTCATGGCTGTATTAGATCAAAAGGGTGCTTCTACTAAATACTGAGCAAAGGGTCTGAATACTTAGGACCATGTGATATTTCAGTTTTTCTTTTTTAATAAATCTGCAAAAATGTCAACAATTCTGTGTTTTTCAGACAATATGGGGTGCTGTGTGTACATTAATGAGGAAAAAAAATGAACTTGAATGATTTTAGCAAATGGCTGCAATATAACAAAGAGTGAAAAATTTAAGGGGGTCTGAATACTTTCCGTACCCACTGTATATATAAAAAAGAAAAATGATTAAATATCAATTTCTTTATCGAAATAAATCTGAAATAAGGTCAAATTAAATTTAATACTAAATTAAATAAAAAATCACTTTGCTGAATTAAATTAAATTGCAAAAATTTCTAAAATTGAAACAAAAAACACATACTAAACATTAAACTGAAATTAAAATGAAATCTGAGAAAATAAAGATGAAAGATAATTCAAAATTTTGATAAATATTATAATAGTATATGAATGACGGCGGTTCCACTGAAACAGTTTCAGAGGCTCCTGGGGCATATGGCATCCGCAGCCGCTGTCACGCCGCTCGGGTTGCTTCATATGAAACCGCTTCAGCGTTGGCTTCACGACCGTGTCCCGAGATGGGCATGGTGACACAGCACTTACCGGGTTTCTGTCACCCCGTTCTGCCGTCAGACCTTCAGCCCGTGGGCAGATCTTGCCTTTCTTCGGACAGGGGTGTCCCTTCGGCAAGTATCCAGGCATGTTGTTGTGTCAACAACAGATGCCTCTGCCAGGGGCTGGGAGGCCATGTGCAATGGGAATGTAGCTGCGGGGCTCTGGTCGGGGCCCCGACTGCAGTGGCATATCAACTGCCTCGAGTTGCAAGCAGTATGGCTGGCTCTGCGCCGCTTCAAATCGTTGCTACATGACAAGCATGTACTGGTCCATACGGACAACACTGCGACCGTTACGTACATCAAACACCAGGGCGGTCTACACTCCCGTCGCATGTCGCAACTCGCCCGCCATCTCCTCCTCTGGAGTCAGAAGCATCTGAGGTCGCTTCGCGCCGTTCACATCCCAGGCGAGCTCAATCGTGCAGCCGACGAGCTCTCACGTCAGCCC
>NW_015505205.1:1094285-1145479 GCF_001515645.1 Sinocyclocheilus grahami | reverse complement strand
CTTAAAGTGTATGTTGCCGCCATTGCCGCGCATCACGAGGCAGTAGATGGTAAGTCTTTGGGGAAGCACGACTTGGTCATCAGGTTTCTCAGAGGGGCAAGGAGGTTAAATCCTCCGTGCCCTCACCTGTTACCCTCTTGGGATCTCCCCTCGGTCCTGACGGCCTTGAAGGAGGAGCCTCTTGAGCCTCTGCAGTCGGTAGAGCTTAAGTTTCTGTTGTTGAAGACAGTGCTCCTCACCACATTGGCCTCGGTCAAGAGGGTAGGGTTACACAAGTAACTGAGACGTTTTTTATATTTAAAGAGTTTTTATATTTTATATATTTAAAGCGAGTTTTTTGGGCAGTGTAGAGTAGGGCTTGTTGTTTGTCATTTCTCCGATCACAAATGCAGACATGGTTTTATGTTTACGCGGCGCAATGCAACGTAACGCGTAAAAAGACAGTATAAGTCATTATAATCCATAATTATGTCCCCACTGGATGCAACGAATGCCTCGTTTATAATGGGTTTTCATGTTTTTGAATCATCGCTCCGGCTGGACAGGGCATCATCACAATATGGTGAGGGGCGTAACATTTCCGTCACACGCTTGCGGTATTCGGCCAATCACAACGCACTGGATAGCTGGCCAATCACAGCACACTTCACTGTTTTAGAACGATGAGCTTTGTAAAAATCTATGTGTTTCAGAAAGGCGGGGCATAGAGGAGAAACAATAATGTACAGTATGTGGAAAATAATGTGTTTTTTAACCTTAAACCGCATAAACATTTCAATACACCAAATAATGTTCTTTTTAGCAGCATCATATGACCCCTTTAAAATAATTCAGTAGCAGTGTGTAGCCAAATTATGGCTTGTCAATGTGCCAAAATGGGAAGTTGTTTCAGAGGTGGAGGAAGTTAGTACACTCTGATAAAAGATCAAAAAGACAAAGGTCTTGGTACAAATGTGCATAAATAAAACATGTACAATAAGAGCAGAAACGTGCATTAGGTAAGAAGTAAGAAAAAAATAGTATTTCATGTTGACTTTAACAAACTGTTGTTGCATTTTAATTAAAAATAAAAAAGAAACTACACCATGTTGCTCCCATTTCTCTTTTCTAACTGTCTACAGACACAAAAGACACTGATTTAAACTCACAAAAACTCCCCTAGTCTGTTGCTTTCTCACGCATATTTCTGCTGTGATGCTTATGGGTTTTGGCTGTGATTGTAGTTGGACTTAAGAAATATATCCCTTGACTATGGTTTATTTGTTTACGTTGTTCCTCTTCAACACAGGCATGCATTCATTAGCGGCGTCCCTTCAGACTTAAAGAGATACAGTATCTTCTCTTTGATTGACATTTGCTGCACAGATGATAATAATGAATAACTGTTTTGGAGCGACAGTGACAGTTTCGCATGCAGCGTTATTTAATTTGAATTGGGACTGAGTTCATCCGTGTGAACGAGTCCCTCTCTACAGCGAGCCACAGTAACACTATTATTCACACACCACCCTCTTACAAAACAAGTGAAATATAAATACATATTGCGAATTTGTTATTCTATGGAGTGCTTCTTTCGCAACTTTCTTATCTAAGTTTGTGTGCTTACGTTTCTTTCATATTTACACAGGAACACTGCTATTGTGAAAAAAGCCTGTATGCCAAATCTTTTGTAAAATGTCAAAGATTAACTTCATTTACATGCATGAATGTTGACCAAGTTTTAAAGTTGTCAGGAAAATGGTTTAGTAACAAATCCAGTGATAACCTATCGTTTTTAGTGCAATTTCATCTGGAATGAGTCACTTTAAAGATCCCCTGAAATGATTCAACAAACAGTTTTCCTTCCAGTGTTGAAATGTTTCCAATTAAAACAAGACATTATGGTTGCTTTTTTTAATAGCCAAAAGTCTTTAGTTAATACCATAGCCCAGAAAAAGCATGATTTGCTACTTGCTATTGGCAAAAATGTTGTATATGCCCCTATATACAAAATGAGTCATTAATATTTTTGGTCCATTTTCCTGGAAGAGAATATTTAGGCTTTAATTGCTATTTGTTTATTATTATGTTAAATTTCAGAAGTACACTTGCATATACACAAGTATTTAAGTTTGGGGTCTATAATTTTTTGGAAAGAAATTAATACTTTTATTTAGCAAAAATGCATTAAATTTATCCAAAAAGACATTGATAATGGTACAAAAGAAATCTACTTCAAATAAACGTTGAAATATGCATCATAGTTTCCACAAAAATACTAAGCAGCATAACTGTTTATCATTGATAATAATAAGAAATTGATCACCAAATCAGCATATTAGAATGATTTTTGAAGGATCACGTGACACTGAAATCTGAAGTATTTGCTGCTAAAATTCAGCTTTGCCAACACATGGATAAATTACATTTTAAAATATATAAAAAAATAAGTGAAGATGACCTCAGAAACATTGACTAGAAGCTACAAATCTCATTTTTAATGGGCACATTCCCAAACTCATTTCATTATGTAAGTATGTTTATCATCCTGTCAAGGACTAAGGAACAATGTGGCCAACAATGCAAACGGAAGCTGGACAAAAAAAAACAAACATTAACCTTAATCAAGCATAGGTTACATAAATATTGCATTAATGTTATAATTTCATTTTAATAAGCAGTGTTCATTTGTAGCCAGTAGGTATACATGACCCTTCGATGGCCTTCTAAAATATTCCAAAACAAGTGACACGTTAATTTTCCACTGGCTGCGCACGTTAGCGTAACTCTCTCAGCCCAGCCAGTGATTGGCTCACCTCTGTTTCACTCGGCAACGCTGCCTCTGACCTCATCGTTTCACTAGAGGATAAATGAATGATGACAAGCCTGATTGAAGGGGCTCGGTCCACAATGTTTAATCTTTATCTTCTGCTGGCCACTGAAAGGACATTAACATGGGCCAAATCAAGGGGACCAAATTCAAACAATTTTCTTGCCATTACACTGTCACAAGAGAGGAATATTTGAATGGCGATACAGAAACAAAGTGACACTAACTTGGAAAATGGACATATCGTTGAAATCATACACAGATAAGACTTCAAACACACAGCTCAGCCAGCAGCAGTTGGTGTCTACTCTGTCTTGCTGTGATTGACTTCTGACGAATGATGATGCAAGTGATACCGTTATATATTTTGTTGGCTGAACGTACATTCGCTCAATTTCGAAATTTTGTACCACAATAGTCATAACAAGATGTCAGGAGCTAACCAAAACAATAACAACAACAAATGTGTCTTTGCTTTGACTTCATCAGAAGACTCAAACTTTGAGCAAGAGAGGATCTGAAATCTCTCAATTCTGATCTGACTCACAATTGCAACCGGATCAACTGCATTATTTAGCCGGCTCAGACTTGACAACAGCATGCCGGGCTGTAATCTTAACCGTGGACAAATCACAACTGACACTCCTGTGAAGAGATAAGCATGGAATTATCAAGCCATCTCGAAATCACAACCTCCACGCCTGAATTAACCACCCTTAAACACAGATATTTTGATAGCATTGTTGCGCAGATTACTCTCTAAACACGGCCAACTTGAGAGGCCAGTTTAGTCAGAGCAGCCAGTAACCATTCAGGGGAAACTTGGAGTTTAATCTGTTCTCTGCAAGTCTGTTTAAAAAAAGTGCAACAGTGACCACCCACTTTTTCAGCAGTCTTGGTTTCTGGAAGTATTTTTCCCATTTATTTCTCCATAGGGATTTCAAAAAATTCCTCAATAAAGACTTCTAAGCTTTGAATCAAACCAACCAGCTCCAGGACGAATCACAACATCAGTTTTGATTCAATGCAAAAAAATAAATAAATACAACACACAAAAGTTAAAAAGTTTAAGATTTTTTTATGTTTTTGAAAGAAGGCTCTTTTGCTCACCAAGGCTGCGTTTATTTGTTCAAAAATACAGCAAAAACAGTAATACTGCAAAATAACTTTTCTATTTGAATATATTTTAAAATGCAAATTATTCCTGTCATTTCAAAGATGAATTTTCAGCAGCCATTACTCCAGTCTCATGATGATTTAGAAATCATTCTTATATGCTGATTTGGTGCTGAAATAACATTTATTATTATTAACAATGTTAACTTGAAAACAGTTGTTTTTCAGGATTCTTTGATGAATAGAAAGTTGTAACATTACACACTACTGTAAAAAAAAGCTTCAAAAGGTTCAAAAGTTACTTTTATTCAGCAAGGATGTATTAAATTGATCAAAAGTGACAGTACAGTAAAGACATTTATAATGTTACAAAAGATATGTATATAGATATATATATATATATATACTGTATATAATTTAGTGCTGTCAAACGATTAATCGCGATTAATCGCATCCAAAATAAAAGTTTTGTTTATGTAATATATGTGTGTGTACTGTGTATATTTATTATGTATATATAAATACAAACACATACAGTATATATTTTGAAAATATTTACATGTATATACATGTGTATATTTATATAATTTATATGTAAATATATTTAATATACAAATATAGCATATTTTTCTTAAATATATACATGCATGTGTGTGTATTTATATATACATAATAAATATACACAGTACACACACATATATTACATAAACAAAACTTTTATTTTGGAATGCGATTATTCGCGATTCATCGTTTGACAGCACTATAATACATGATTGGCAGCCTGAAATTTGGAGACTGACTCAATTACATCATTTTCAAAGCTTCATGGGAGTGGACAGTCTTTTGGCATATTGCCTGTTCATTTCCCTGGTAACAGCAACTACTCTAAAGAGAAGGATCTGAAGAGCTGGCTAATTCAGGACATACAGAAGCATATATCATTGCTTAAAAACCTCAGAACTCACTGAAGGTCTGTCCTGACAGTTTTACTTTTATTAAAATAAATTTATTTACGGAGAAAATAAATGAGATTTATCCTTCCGGAACCCAACTCTATTCCAGGCCGATCCCGGGAAAAGTGCTGAGTCCTGCCTCTTTTCCTCTTTATTTCATCTCCACTGTGCTCTCTCCGTTTACTAATAAGTATATTAAATATATTTACATATAAATTATATAAATATACACATGTATATACATGTAAATATTTTCAAAATATATACTGTATGTGTTTGTATTTATATATACATAATAAATATACACAGTACACACACATATATTACATAAACAAAACTTTTATTTTGGAATGCGATTATTCGCGATTCATCGTTTGACAGCACTATAATACATGATTGGCAGCCTGAAATTTGGAGACTGACTCAATTACATCATTTTCAAAGCTTCATGGGAGTGGACAGTCTTTTGGCATATTGCCTGTTCATTTCCCTGGTAACAGCAACTACTCTAAAGAGAAGGATCTGAAGAGCTGGCTAATTCAGGACATACAGAAGCATATATCATTGCTTAAAAACCTCAGAACTCACTGAAGGTCTGTCCTGACAGTTTTACTTTTATTAAAATAAATTTATTTACGGAGAAAATAAATGAGATTTATCCTTCCGGAACCCAACTCTATTCCAGGCCGATCCCGGGAAAAGTGCTGAGTCCTGCCTCTTTTCCTCTTTATTTCATCTCCACTGTGCTCTCTCCGTTTACTAATAAGCGTGCTGCTTCCCTGTTGACTCTCTTCAGAAGTGAGCGTATTGAGGGCATGAACTCAAGGGCCCGTTTTGAAAAAGTGCTGATCTCTCATTCTGGGACGCCTTTGGAGCTGCTTCCAGCATGCAGGCTGTCTTTATTAAGATGTACGAGACGTCCCTGTGTCTCCAGAAACATTCTGGAACGCTGACATGTTCTGAGCCCAAGCCCAGACCCAGGCGGCGGAGCCTGTGGGTGGGTCCGGAAACATGCTGGTATCATGCCGGACCTCAAGGGTGAGATCTGGTTCCACGGGCTCCCTTTGAAGAGAGAAATCAAGGCGGGAATGGAGGAAACCGGAGGGATAAGAAAAGAGCACGGGTTTAAATACTCTATTCGGGTACCTATCGGATTTAGATTACTTTTTCATCTCATTATTGAAATTCTACACGCTCGCACCTGTTTATTTTTTATCTTTAACACACCCTGCTATTGCATCACAGCACAGCAATAAACAGAGAACAAAAGTTTGAACTAAGCCTCTTAGTTCAGATTCACAGGCTCAAATGTCCACACAAAAGCATTTTCATGTAAAAGGGACACCAAATAGGCCAGAATTAACAGTTTTGCGATACTAACTGTGGATGCTGAGGCTCAAAGTACTGTATTATCCAAAACCACAACCCAAAGCTATATGCTGAACTCCAAACATGCACGTTCATGTCATCTACACGGTTCTGTGAGTCAATCCCATGAATTCTCATTATGTAAATAGCATTACAGAGCTTGTCTCTACTATGTTATGCTACACACAAACAAAGCATCACATGACTTTGTAAAATATGTCACCCACTCAGTGTTTTATCATGGGAGAAATTATGCGATACTCCTCAAAATGCCATCTCCCTCCTCCCACTATCCTATTTTCCTCCCTCTATCTTCCTTCCCTCCCTATATGTCTTATCTCACAAAAACAAAATTCACAAAGAGTCTTTAAGAGTCATGGTCTCACAAACATCTAACCACAACAACTGCAGGCCTGTTCCTGATAGCATTTACCAACACAATACTGTCATTAACCCATCACAATGTGCAAAAGAGTCTCACCACATTTAAACAAGTCACATGTGCCTGCTAATTAAAGGAGTAGTTCATTCTGTCATCATTTACTCACCCTCATGTTGTTCTGGTATTGTTTACCAGAATGTTAATGCTGTTTTTCCTATACAATGCAAATGAATCTGGGGCTGTCAAAAATTGCCAAACCTGAATATGCACGTGCTTGAGATTTTAAAGCAACAGCAGAAGAGGACATTTTCAGTAAATAAAAATATAAATTTCAGTTCTGTCCCTTACTATTTTCCAAAGAAGAATATAGAGTTAAGGCCCATTCAAGCCACTCACAATAATTAGAATTATGATGTATTACTAATCGTTTATAGGGAAGTTCACAACACAACTATAGCAATAACAACACAGAGGAACAATATAATTGGAATCACTTTCCAGCTAATGAACCATAAAAACACTGACAGCCAATCAGAGTCCACTTGACCTTAAAGAGTGCAAGGATTTAAAGAGGCAGGCAACAAATAATAAATACAATGTTACAGTCTGTTGAAGTGGATAGTCATCCTTATAATTATAATTTTTGGTGTAAACAGTCCTTAATTCTATGAGAATACGGAAGTTCACACCACAGGTACTGAAGACAACAACACAGAGGAACAATATTGCTGAAATCACTTTCAGAACATGTTTTTTCCCAGCTGATGACAATATAAACATTGACAGCCAATCAGAATCCACCAAACATGAAAGCGCTTGAGTGCACAGTCAATGTCATTTTTTGGAACTTGACAGTCCCTGATCGCCATTCACTTTCATTATTTGGAAAAACATAGTAAGAACACCCTGTCAATCACCTCCTTTTGTGTTCCACAGAGAAATGAAATTCTTACTGGAATGACATAAGGACAAGAAAATTAAGATACAACTTTCATTTTTGGTGAACTATCCCTGTAAAACAAGCATTACAGCACACTTATGATGCAATTTCAGCTAGACATTAGAATTTTTAAGTATGCTGAATACTGCAGGAGCAGTGATATTTCTCATTCATGGATCCACTGAATCAATTTAAACTAATATTAGGGTTAGGGTTAGACAGACTGGAATAGTGAAGTGACATATTCAGTCAAAAACAGTACGGATGCTGTCATGCAAATACCAAGAACTGGCAAGATAATAGAGCTTTGAGTTAAACCAAAACCCGACCAAATAGTCTACTTCACTAACTCGAGTCTTCACAGCACAGGAAGTGGAATTATGAAGTGAAAACCTTTGTCTGTTGTGGTACAGAGGTTTTTATTGTTCAACCATCTCTTTCCACAGTGTCCAAGAACTGCGGTCTATTGCTGCTACACTTAACAAGTCAATCTAATAGCTACTTGCTACCGTATTATACAGCAGATGATCATTAGTGTTGGATTGCTGTTGCTGTTATTATAAGTATTATTAACATTAGACATGTTCAATCTAGGATAGCTGAACTGATGAATATTCTTTCAGAAACTTTTCCAGAAAGAAACATCAGTTTGCACAAAAGCTGCTGTTCCTCCCATAGAGAAGACTCTTATCTCAGTTTAGTCATAAAATATTAGGGCTCTGCATTCCTATGCATACAAAAAGCTTAAACCACAGGAATCCAAAGAATTCAGGAAGAACAATTGTTGCTACTGGATAGAATCTCTTGTGAGCGTCTCTAATAAATGCTTGTTTATTTTTGCATTCAGAAATCGTATACTAATAGTGAGGAAGAATGCGAAACACATAGAGATGGAGAAATCAATGAACGAGCGCGCTGAAAAGTCAACTTTCCCTGGAAACTCAATTTCCTCCTGTTGCATCCCTCTGGAGAGCGATCCCCCAGTTTCCCACGATCCGTTATCCCAAGGAAAACATCGCAAAGGTTTAAAGTTGTTTACAGCGGGCTGTGCGTGTATACGAGACATGGCACCATGCAAACTTCATATAATCATTCCACTTACCTTTGTGCTTATCCATTCTTCACACGCGAAGAAGACTTTGCCGACCGTCTGGTGTCTTTATATGAAGCAGATCAGTCCAGGTTCAGACAGGTCTGTGTCAGGTTTTCTTAGGCTGATTCTGATGTGATGTGATGAGATGTGATGTTATCCTCTCCTCTTCTACAGCTCTTTCAGATGCGCCTCTCACTGTTGCGCGACTGCCGCGCCTCCTCTGGCGCACGTCATTGCGTAACACAACTTTCTTTTGCACTGTAGTGAATGCTCTTTGAATTGAAAGAGTTGTATATTTTATATTTAAAAGTTTGAACACTGAGCATATCTGAATACATTTCAGTGAGCATACAGTACTTTCAAAGTATATGCAGGGACATAAAATACATTCCACACACAAATATATTTTTCTTGTGAGCTGGTTTTGGTAGTAAATTATTATTGTTGTACATATGCCCCAAAATACAATCATCCTCGTCAGGCGACCCCCATCCTAAAATGTAAAATGCAGCTATATATTTTCATCAAATATATGGAGTAATACTATAAATATATGTAAAGGTTTCTAGAAAATGTTACATTATTTATTTATTTAAATTGTATTTGTTATTATTGATATGTTTTTATATTTTACATTGGGTCCCTGGGCCCCAGTTTGAAAGCCCTTGCAATGCATTAGGGAATATTAGATAGGCCTATTCGTAATTTTGACTTTAAGCCTAAAGCATTGTGTAATTATTATACCTCTTCACTAGCTATCCAAGATTAGATTAGGCTACTTATTGAATTAAATGAATTATATACATTGGACAATTAAGATAAAACAACCCAATTGTTTAGGGCACGCAATGCATAAAGAACATATATAATCTGGATTACTATTGCAAAATAGTGCAAAGTAACTGGAAAATTAAAAGCAATTTTAATATCACAGTTGCTGATTTCTCAGCCTATAAATTAATAGGAACCAACAACTGTTTGGTTACTGATGTTCTTCAAAATTTCTTCTTTTATGCTGAACAGAAAAAAAGAAAATCATGTTTGGTGCAACTTGAGGGTGAGTAAATGATGACATGATTTGGGTGAACTATCCCTTCAGTACACCTGTCTGTGAGGGGTGAACAGGTTTATTTACTTCCTGTCCCTCCCTTTGAGTACACAAAACATACCTAAACAGGTTAGGGGGACAGGTTAGTCTGGACAGGTTATGGGTCCACCACAGTAGCTGCGTAAACCTGACAGGAATATTTACAGCCCAACCAAACTCGTTTGCTGTAGATAAGGACAATTACATTAGGATCATCATCATATCTTTGTGCCAATAGATCAGCGAGTGTGAGAACCCTTTCCTGTCTGTGAACTGGGTGAATGGGAGTCATATGCTCTGAGAAGCTGGCCCCTCCACCAAACCCCAAGGGGTTGCAAGAACTTTCCACTTCCCTGTCAAGACCTTTTCTGTGAACTAGGGGATTAGATGCATATAAATCATAATTTGTTATATGCTGTGTTTGTTTTCTTAGCATATAAGTAGGTCAGTGCTAGAACTGAATTCCCTTTTAACATAATATGGTGATGTATATATAGAGCGTGTCGATTTCCCATATGCAAACAATTATTTATATACACTATGTTTAAACATTTTGATTCAGTAATTTTTTTAATTAACACATTTATTCAGCAATGATGCACTAAATTGATCAAAAGTGACAGTAAAGACTACAAAAAAAACAACAACAAAAAACAAATGTGAACTTTTAGTTCATCAAACAATCCTGAAAATGTATCATGGTTTCCACAAAAAATATAAGGAGCCTAACTGTTTCCAATACTGATAATAATAAGAAATGTTTCTGAGTCAGCATATTAGAATGATTTATGGATCATGTCACACTGAAGACTGGAAGCTGAAATTTCAGCTTTGAATAACTTACATTTTAAAATATATTAAAATAGAAAACAGTTATTACATTGCGATAATATTTCACAATATTACAGTTTTTACTGTATTTTTGATCAAATCAATGCAGTGTTGGTGAGCATAAGAGACATTCAAAACCCCCAAACTTCTGAACAGCCGTTTCATTTAAGAAATGGAGATCTTCATAAAATGAATGTTTAAAGAGATCTAAACAACCAGTCCTTTGAAAATATGACCAGTGTAACGGGAAGTCGTGGCCTAATGGTTAGAGAGTCAGACTCATAACCCAAAAGGTTGTGGGTTCGAGTCTTGTACCGGCAGGGATTGTAGGTGGGGGGAGTGAATGTACAGCGCTCTCTCCCACCTTCAATACCATGACTGAGGTGCCCTTGAGCAAGGCACCGAACCCCCAACTAATATATATATAAAAAAGAGATGTGACATGTGGCCAAGTATGGTGACCCATACTTGGAATTAGTGCTTTGCATTCACCCATCCAATGTGCACACACACCCGGAGCAGTGGGCAGCCATTTATGCTGCGGTGCCTGGGGAGCCTAAATACCTTTCCATGCAATTTCCTTTTGTGACGCTGGTGGCGTAATTACACATCAAAGCAGCAGTCACTGTTTTGAATCTTAAATTTTCATGACCTGAATTTGTCATTGCCATTCATAGAAAACCCCACCATGTTGTGCTTTACGGCACCATTTTTCAATATCAAGGCCGGATGTAAGAATATTTTTGTGCGGCAGTGGTTACTCATGTCTGGGCGACAGAGTAATCCCCTCTAACTGAGTCAGTATGGAAAGCCTATACAAACTGCCTTAGTTAATCTACCAGGTTTCCAGTCAGTATTCAGACTCAGCTGATCCTGTGGCTTTAGAGGTGGATGTGTGAATGAAAAACTGTCTGCGAGACGTGTGTGGGAAGGGGGCCTGACGGAGGGTGGTCTGCTTCCCAAACGTTTGTTTGTAGAGGAAAAAATGAGGGGAGTCATATTGTTCAAACTCATGGAGCATAAAAGGAACAACGGGAATACGCTTTTGAACAGACTTCAAGATTCAAGTTCAAAGGCTAACAGGTATCACATTTATGAAGAATCTGGAATGCCGCTCAGATGCTTGAAAGGGTTGCATTGTGGGAACATTGTTTGGATGCTGTGTATCAGCTGGATGGTGTGGGTTCAGACATTGGCAGATCCTCCTGGCTGCTACTGGTTGAAGCACAAAGAACATTCCACAGCTGTGAGTCAGAGAGCAGGGGTCACTGATTGAGCCCCATCCCTGCACTGGGGCCTTTCCCATGTTACACACATGGACATACACTCACAAAACACCATTAAAGTCTTTGTACACAAAGAGGTGCTCAGAATGTGCCAAGTACATCAGTCAGGGCAACGGGGCAATGAGATGCTATCCATCACTGAGCACAATAACTGACCGCCAGGCAGATAAAAGGATAGAAGATGGAATACCTGGTCTGAAAGCCATATCCATGTTCTTCTGAAGTTCTGCCCTACTGTGCTGTCTTGCTGACTGTTGACAGTAACCCACCTTGGCAAGCCGTTGTAGCTTTTCACTCAGTAAGGGAAAGCAAGGCACCTGATCAAACTCAGTTCTGAGCTCCCATGGATCCTTGAGAGGAGAGCGTTATGTCATGAAATAATATTATTCTGCCACTCCCAAACTGAGCGATCAGGTTCGGTCTACTATATACAAGAAAAAAACAGGTTTTTGGTGTGAGAATGATCTGCTGAGAACATTCAGGGTGGCACATATTGAGGAAAAGCCCCTCTCTGCCCTAGATGTTCAGTGGATACAGCAGCGAGACGGCGTGGATGAGGAGGATGGCAAAACACAAACCAGGCATGAGTTGCCAGAACCAAAAGTCTGCACATCTGAATTGGTGAAAGTAATGAATAGGCGTCCTAAAAAACAAATCAAACCAAGCATGGTAATGAGCTCCACAGGATGGGAACCTTGCATGCATGTGTATCTTTTGGTACTAGTGTGTCCATGTCACAGTCTGTTGAACATGAAAAAAGTGTGCAAGAGGGTGACAGTCGTACGGGTGACCAGAAACACCAATAAACACGTATTTTCTTGCTTAAATACTCCCATTCTACAATTTAGAGCAGGACTAAACAGGCAAACCTCCATTTGTAACTGCCCTCTTTTTGTACAGGGTCTTGTATTTCCCAAATTCAGTATGCTTATATTATTATTATTCAAAATATTTTGTTGTATTATTAATTATTAATTTAGGTGGAGGAAATAGACCTGGGCGATAGGAGATAACAGGAAATCTATGTGATGTGTGTGTGCACAAGACAAGTGTGAAATGTTATTTTGGACCTAGCTTCTTAGAGGATAATTTGCATTAAATCGGCTACTAAGGTATGCATCTAGCGGACATAGTTAGATACCTTAAATGGACACATTTGTTGAACATGCGGTATGATTGGATGAGATAGAAGCATCCGGATTTGATTAGGGTATAAATGCTGAGTCAACGTGTCTCTCTTGGTCACACTCTGCAGCCAATCTGTACGCCTGTTGACCTTTTCTTGCAAGAAAATAAATCTTCAAAAGACTTTTTGTCTCACGCCTTTATTGAAATAAAATAAATTGATTTATTTTAATAAATTTCAATAAATTGAAATTAATTTAATTAAAAATTAAACAAATCAATAAATACATATTGTAAATATGTAAAAATATTAAGTGCTGTAAAAATGAGTGTTTAAAGCAATTATTAAAAAATATTAAATTTTATTATTTACAGTATAAAAATTAAACAAATCAATATATTACTATTGCCATACTATTATACTGATTTTTTTTATTTAATAATATATTGATAATAATTATAAATGATAGACATTATACAATACAAATTATCAATCCAAATTATAATTATAATCAATACAAATTATAGAAATAAATAAAACAGCAAAACTACTGTACTGTAAAAATTATTTAAAACATAATTATTGTTCAAAAAAATTATTAAATTTTTATTATTATTTAAATGGTAAAAATCAAACAATTGTGAAGTAAAAAAAAATTATATTTAACAATAATGTTTTTGTTATTATAATACATCCAATAATGGGTTATTCTATATAATGGGTCATAAAATACAAATAAATCACATCCCTGACTCATTTCTTTCATGCATATCTTCTTGTACTGATGAGTCTGTCACAGTCTGTCAAACATGGATAAATGTGTCTTTCTGTTCCTACGGTGCAGGAGGATGACAGTGGTATAGGTGACCAGAAACACCAATAAACACTCATTCTCTTGCTCAAATACCTTTACAATTCAGAGTGGAACCACTGTAGAGTAACACAGTGCCAAGGCTTGTTTTGAATACGACTGACTCTGGAGCCTGGGAGGAGAGTGTTTTGGGAAACAGGTCATACCACCGGGTACATTTATCAGGCAGCAGAGAACATGAAGGAAAGCACCCAGGGGTTTCCAAGTGACTCAACAGGCAGACCTCCCACTTGTAACGGCCCCCTTATGGCACAGGGGCTTGTATTTCATGTAAAGTGCACACACACAGTAATAACTACGTCAGACAATATGATCTGAAGCAGAGTTTTATTACTCAGCAGAGCTTATACACCATTATCATCAAATCTTTTCCCTCAAAAAAGACAGAAAAAGGTGAGGTACACAGTAGGGGTATCAAAACCAACTCTTCATTCTGTTTTAAAGTGACATACAGGTCTGTTTCTAGTAATCACACTCGTTATAGTCATATGTTTTGTGATACTATAAAAGCACAATGCTGTTATAAGTCCTAGTTCTCTGTCATTAACCCTGCTAGTAACACAGGAAACTGCTGGGAATAATAGCCAACGGCGGCCCATAATACATCTGCAAGCCAAGACAGTGTCTGTGGGAACAGCATTATTCGGCAGCAATATAAATGAATGACAGAGATACGGCCCTGATATCGAGTCTACACCTGGCACAAATGCTATGGCTACAGCTCCGACAATCCCGAGTCAACACAGTGGCAGTATTGAAACACCTCTGATGCTGATGATACACGGGGCAACTTTTTTTGAGCGATGTTGCTTGGGCACGTTCCCATTGAGAATGGGTAACAAATTTCTATCTGGATAATTTAGATTGGTCATGGGCCCTGTGTCTCACCTGGCTGCCCATTGACGCAACACTGTCCAAAGTTGCCCCGTGAATCATCAGCCTGAGGCAATCATTTCAAAGGCTTTTCTTGCTTTATTCAAAATAAAACGCTGTTTAATATTGCAGAAAAATCTGCAATAGTCACAATAAACGGATTGTCTGATTCAGAGGAAGCGGTTTCAGAGTGGGCCGATGTCTGTTATCGTCCCATATCTGACCTCTAGTGGCGACATTTAATAATCGTTTTTAAAAATAATTGAAGTTTAATTTTCGAAATAATAATAATAATAATCACCACCGCCTCTTCTGGATAGCAGACTAGTGGATTTTGGATAAAGAACTTATCTATTTCAGGTGCTGTTTTGGGCTTTGGTTATGGTGAACATGCTTGTTACTTTACATGTAGGATGGGATTTTTTTTTTTAGGTTTGTGACGAGGCAGCAGAGTGCTGGTGGGACAGGACGCTGATTTCAGTTTCTAATGCCTTCCAGAAGCTCTGCTCCGCAGGTGGAGGATCTTCAGTAGCTCTCACTTCCCGCTTTTAACGCACTTCAAAGGTCTCGTTAGGTCTGCAGCAGCAGGGGGTCCCCAGGGATCCCTACAACTCCACCACCTAAAGGCCTGTTTAGAGGGAGATCCCTGCTGACAGCCCCCGGGTCCCAATCTAAAAAATTACAGTCCTGTTTTACAAGAGGGCCAGGAGGGAGGAGAATAAATCTCTCTGGTCCTGGAGGCAGGTTTAATGAGCGCAGGCACACCATCAGCTCCTCTCGCTCATGTGTTTGCATCTAGGGGGTCACCGCATTTTGTTCCTATTCAAACACTCACTCATTTAAAGATAAAGATATCTAGATTTGTGAAAATAAAAAGTGGTCTTTTTGAAGCAAAATAAAACTTTTTTTGTGCATGTAATTGGATGCAAAAAAATGTAAAAAAGGAAAAAATAGGACTATCGCTCTAATAAATCATATTAGTGACTATTAAATTAAAACATGCACAATCAGCTAGTTAGAAGAGCTTGGCTTTCTTCTTCATGTCATTGCACTTCCAAAGAGGAAGTCTGTCAAACTCATGGATCTCCATCCCAAAAATATCAAAGAATGTCTCGGGAGCCAAGTGACGCTGTACATAAATAAGGAGAGAGCAGAATTATTCATTAATCATCAGGCATGTGACATTTGACATTTGATATTACTACAACAACAACAATTATTATTATTATTTTATTAAATACAAATGTTCACTCTACAATAGTATATTGAAGTAATATATTTATTAGTTAATTTTTTATAATTTAAATAAAAATATTATTTAATAGCCTAAGTGTTTGAGTATTTAACAAAACTAACAAAAAAAAATTCTGCACAGTAGCCTAGTATTATTGCAAAAGTAATTTTACACTGTTAATTATTAATTTTTTGTCATTTAAATAATAATACTTTAATAATAATAATAATAATAATAAATGTTATGTAAATAATATTTTTTATTATTTAATAAGTATGCGAGTATTTATCGGATTTACGCAAATCACAGGGGTCAAACTTTTCAGGTCGCAAAATACGGAAAATAAATTATTTGATTGGACCAACATTTCTTGGTCCTACACCTTCCATAGATTATATAAATACAGATATATACATTTAGATCATTTAACTTAATGATTGCTATCAGGATGTGAAGAGACTTTCAACCAGCATAACAAAAAATGTTTCTGAAGACAATCACCTATTGCACCTTTAAATAGGCATAATGCAATTAATCCGTTTTTAATTTGTTGCTTTTTTTGGAGTAAAACACCAGTAGGGTGTATTTAGAGACAATATCAAAAGCTTTGAATGTCAATGGCCAGTACTGCATGTAGTACAGGACGGTATAAAGTGGACAATCATTCCGTTTCCCTTCATTGAGTCTATTGGGGGCTATTTACCTCAAGTCTTGTCCTGTCCACATCCTTCGGGAGCTTAGTACGCCCTCTGTTGGTGACAGTGAGCATTTCATATGGGTACACCTTTACAAAAGGAGGGATTGTGTTGTTATGGAGAATGCTATGCGAGGCATTTGCCAAACACAATGAATTGCTGAAAGCAAATGGACAAGGGAATAATGCACAGTCATTACATTCTAACACAGCACACAAACATCAACTCTTGCCAAAATACAACACTACACACGGTGCAAGTGAGAGAGTGAGTATGCAGGAGGAGGTCAGAGCATGCAGAGGAACAAACAGTAGGTGAGCCTTGTGTGTGAGAGAGTGTGAGCATGTACTGTTTTTACAAAGCAGAAAGTCTGTGTTTCTCAATATAGGAAAGAAGTGCTGGTTAGAAGTAATATAGGCCTAATGCTTTAAGTGCAATATAGATACAGTTAGCAACACATAATAAACTGGTGGTGTGGTTTAGCATGGAGAAGAACAAATCCTGGTTCCTGTACCATATTCATTTGTATGGGGGAAAATAATAATGTGTCTTTGGCGCAAGTAACAGCAACAGACATCACAATGTATAATTTAAATAAGTTTGTGAATAGCAAATGCAGTAAGTAAATGTCAGAAAATGTCTCACATCCACTGACATGCAGCTGAAAACATTATAAAATTAGCTTAAGCTTGTTTTATGGTCTTCGCTGGTCTCTCAACTCTGTGGGCTGGTTTTATTGAGGGTTTTAACTGGTTGACCTGATAAACCAGCAGAAACCCACAAACCAGTTTTTTACTAGTTTTCCTTATGTATTTGCCTTTGTGAGACATTTCTTATAACTATTAATGTTGAAAACAGTTGTGCTGCTTAATATTTTTGTGGAACCTGGGATAAAAAAAAAATTCCAGCCTTCTTTGATAAACAGAAAGCTTAAAGTTTATTTTAAATAGAAATCTTATGAAATAAGTTAAAAAATCTTTACCATTACCTTTTCATCAATTTAATGGTCACTGAATAATTAATTAAAGAAACCTTGTAAACTATTGTGTAATTCATATATAACTGCTGGATCAGCTAAAATGTAATGACCAATATTTCAATTAAATCGGTGTAGATTCATACATACAGTCAGTCAGTGTCTTATTAGTGCATATTATTTGTAATACAATATGCAACGTAATCTTTGGTGCCAATATTATATGGAATTCCTTAGTCGTCTCTTATAGTCTAGTCTCCTTTTCGCTTCTGATATTCAGTTGGCTAGAAAATGTTCAGAATGTGCTTTCAAAAAAACAAAAACAAAATCTATAAATCTATTTATTTCCCCCCCTGAAATGAAAGGGTAACTATGGTCACAGAGATTTGTTTTCCCCTACAGCTGGCCTGGGCGTTTTTGCCAACTGTAGCAATTATAGTGCTGTTAATGCTAGCACTTCTACAGACAGTTAACAGTCTACAATCATGCCAGTTATTGTTTTTTACATTGCTGGGAAAGCCTATTAAGTTCTAATCTATTTAATGTAGCCAATAAACATTAGCCATAGCTGACGCATGAATTTAAGTTCATCCCTAGAGAGTGTCAGGCTTCTGGGTAACTAAAGCAACCACTTTCACAAAATATTACCATATGTTACCATGATGAAGCCTCTTTAACGAGAACCAGGAGTTCAAAATGATTGAATGATCTCGAAACTATGCTCTGCTAAAACAGAGTATGTCATGTGATGACATCATTTCATAGCACTGGAAGATATACAAGTTATTCTAGTCTTGCTCTTCCCACTGACCATCGCCTGTAAAGATGAGCCAAAATTACAGTCCAGTGGGGGGGGGGGGGGGGGGGGGATTATTTATTGAACACAGAGGAGTATTTAGAGATGGAAGAGAGAAGAGAAACATAATTTTTGAAAATATTCGGGATACTTGCTTTATATTCCAACATATTAGGCATAGACATTCCCCTGTCCATTCTTGTAATGGAATCTTGGGCATCTTGGGTGGGCTATAGAACAGAACACATACACGTGATGCAAATGATAAGAAAAGAAAGCAGAAAGTGTTTTCAAGAATTCAGAACCTTGGGGAATAGTCTGGATCTAATTCCTAACAGCTATTGCTCTGTAGCAAGTTCTCGGAAGGGAAGTGGATCCAGCCACTATCCATGTGATGTGTTCTCAAGGGTGGGGGATTTTTTCAACATATCAAACCCTTGACTGTGCACTTGTCTTTCCCCATGGCTCAAACTCAGACACAAGCATAGCAATGAAGGCATGAGTGCCATTCCGGTTACATGTAGCATGATTTGATTTCCATATGTGCACATGCTCAGTAAATACTGCGGGTCAGTCACATACCTTGAAATCTGTGTAAATCAGAAAGAAACAAATTCCCAAATGTTATTATATTATCAAAGAGCTTTTTCGGTTATTAGATGTATTTTCAGTATTAGACGTATTGCAATTTACCTCTTTGTCCTCCACACACATCCCCATAACTGTTATACTGAGAGAGTTCTGTAGACTGGGGCTGGAAGCATAGACAAAAAGAAACTCATTAAAGATGCACTTTAGTTTAGTTATACTGGCCTAATTTATTCCACATGCTCAAGAAGTCTTATGCTCACCAAGACTGCATTTATTTGATCAAACATCCAGTAAAAACGGTAATATTGTAAAATACTATTACAATTTAAAATAATTAGTTTTTATTTGAATATATTTATAAATAAATGTATCTGCTCAATTATTATTGATGCTTACTTATTAATAATGTTTTTTTTATTATTATCAATGTTGAAAACAGATTATGCTGCTTAATCTTTTCATAAAAATTTTATACTTTTTCAGCATTCTTTGATGAACAGAAGGTTCAAAGAAAAGTATTTATTTGAAATAGATTTTTTGCGTATTATTCATGTCTTTACCGTCACTTTTCATCAGTTTTTTATTTATTTATTGCATCTTTGCTGAATAATAGTATTCATTTCCTTCTTTTTCTTTTCTTTTTTTAAATTGTACTCACCCCAAACTTCTGAATATTAGTGTATCATGTTTTTTTAGATAATTTTTAAAAATAAGGGGCGAAAACTGTTTTCAACATTGATAATAAGAAATGTTTCTTGAGCACCAAATCAGCATATTAGAATGATTTCTGAAGGATCATGTGACACTGAAGACTGGAGTAATGATGCTGAAAATTCAGCTTTGCATCACAAGAATAAATTACATTTTGATACAGTTTTGCATGCATTTATTAAATATAGGTAAATAACAGATGAATGACTGAGACTTACCCGATGGAGGCCATTCCGTCCATATCCAGGCAGAGATGATGTTTTTACGGTTTGGGAGTCTATAGCAGAGGACAGAATACTTTGTGTACTAATGCCAGAATAAAGCTACATTTGTTGTGGTTGCTTTGAAAGTATGTGGCATTATACCTGTGGTACAGTTAGCATACTGGGAGTCAAAGCGCTGGGCGGCCACACTTCGTATGTATCTCTCTTTGTTCATCTCCTTTTCCATCTCCTCCTTCAGAATGAGCTTCCCAAGTCCAGACTGGATCTGCAGTTAAACACAAGCATGTGAGTACTAAAAGCACAAACACAGAGGTGAATGCATTCCACTTTAGCATGCTTATTAGCCTGCATTTATTAGCCTTATTCACTAAACACCCCCAGTTACTGTGCAAATATGCAAATTAGGTGGGTTTGCATAATTATTTTAGTGCTTTTGGTAATAAAACAATGCAGAAAGGGTGTGTAAATAACTGCAATGCAGCACAATTTGGCATATATATGCATTTAAATGGCTGCTTTGCCTAAAAAGCAATGTATAAGCTTTAATACACGCTTGACCTTGCTGAGATGTTCTTCTTGAAGTTGTCGGCGTTTCAGTTGCTCTTCCTCTTCTTCATCTCGTGACCGACTCCTCCCATCTGAGCCTGCCCGTCCATGACCAAAAAAGATTTTCAAATAAAATAAGAAAGAAATAGGGAAAAAATATTGAGATGTTTGCAACATAGTCATGCCATTGTACCCCTTGGTGACCTTGAAGAGTTCAGTTGTACAGTACACATGGAAAACAATGACAATGAGTTAAATCATATAAAAACAAATCATAAAAAATATAAACATGATCAGATTGAGTGGTGAAATGATTTTTGATTGAAAATGTATTTGATTTATGATTTTTGATGTACATAGATTTATTGGCAAATCTATGTCCCTGTAAATTTATCTATCCTAAAGTTTCCTCAGATTTACTGCCACTACAACTCTAGGACCAGTCTGATGGGAACATCAGGCCAAATTACCACCAGCAATCCAAGAGTTCTCAATCCACAGAGCATCGTTTGAATTCACAGATGGCTTCCATTAGTTTTTGGTTACCGCCAGCAGCAGGAGCGTACCTAAAGCAGCAAGGGATGGAGGACACGGCCAGTAGTCGGTCTCGATCTTTGGGGTTTCGTCCGACCGAGGGGCGTGAGCAGCGGGGAACTTGGATGATTTGATGATGTCATCAGCGGACTTGCTTTGGACTGCCAGTGCAGCTGAATCTGAATCGGTATTTTGAGGGGAACTGGACTATCAGTGACGGACTCTCATAGGCTGGCAATAAGTGTAGTGCAGGCCATTCAGTTCAGAGCATTTCAGGATTTTTATTTGTAAAACAATCAGTTAAATAGGCATAATGCAATTAAACAGTTTTTAATTTGTTGCTTTTTTTTGGAGTAAAACACCAGTAGGGTGTATTTAGAGACAATATCAAAAGCTCTGAATGTCAATGGCCAGTACTGCATGTACTAGTATAAGGATAAAGTGGACAGAGCACACATGCTACTGAAAAGGTACAGATTTTTATAATATCAAGCAAGCAGAAAATGTAGATATATGAACTATATTTTGAAACCGGTAAACACAACTGTTCAAAGGGTGCCATTCAATTTATTGAAACGAGCCTGATGTGTAAATTTACAGAGTATGAAAGATAGAGACCAAAGCAGAATCATCTGAGGTGCCATTGAATTTGTTATGGGATCTTGCAGGCTATTACTTCATGAAATTAGAATGCAGAATCAAAGTTTTACAGTGATTAGTAAAGAAGTAAGGATTTTAGTTTCTTTTTACACTCTTAAAAATAAAGGTGCTTCAAAAGGTTCTTCAAGCGATGCCATAGAAGAACCAGTTTTGGTTCCACAAAGAACCATTCAGTCAAAGGTTCTTTAAAGAACCATCTCTTTCTTACATTTTTGTAATCTGAAGAACCTTCTTTTGCCACGAAGAACCTTTTGTGAAACAGAAAGGTTCTTCAGATGTTAAAGGTTCTTTATGGAACCATTTAGACAAAAAGGTTCTTCTATGGCATCATGAAGCACCTTTATTTTTAAGAGTGTATGGGCGACTTGGTTGTGAGGAAGCGATTAAAGAAATTGAAAGATGAGAAGTTTATGATGTGAAATGGTACTTACATGTGAACATAGGATGTGATCATAGCATCATAATCACAAATGAATGGATGAATGGAATCAACACACATAAACAAACATATAAATGTAAATAATAAAAATAATTGTCAGAAATCATGCTTGCGCACAAACCATAATGACAGGCACCAAAAAACTTTTTTGGCGTGTAAAAAAGATAGATAGATAGATAGATAGAATAAGCTTAAAATTTGAAGCAACCATACCATGCTGTTTGTAGATTGGTGGTTTTCTATACATGTTAATGCCTTGGTCTGTGAATTAGAAAATAAAGATCTAGTTTTAACAACACATTTGTAATACCACCTAAGTTACAAATCGTATCAGTTATGATCATGATTTGGGGAAATGCGATGCATATACATGATGACCAAAATTTCTGAATTATTTGTGGCAGTACATGTACTCAGTATAAAAGGTAAACAAAATCTACCATCAAAACAATAAATAAGAAAAAGCATAGATGCATTATGGAGGGGACTGAAATGAAAGAATGGAGGGAGAGAGACAGAGCAGAAAAACTCTCTAGAGAAGAAAAACAGGGAGATGATGCTCCGGCTCCTACCTGGGATGTGGAAATGTTTAGGGGTCAGAGAGAGGGTCGGGGTGGCCGGCCGAGAGGAAAGGGGAGAACTCCGGCCACTGGATGGCTCAGTGCCTCCAAACAAGAAGAGCAGAATAAGCGGGAAAAAGAAAAGAACATAAAAAGAAAGAAAGAATAAAAGAAGGAAAGAAAGAGAGAATAATGCCGGAATAAATCTTCACTGACGGTAAGATGGACGAACAGAAAAGGGCTTTAACAGAGAGGTGACAGAGAGACGGACTGGACTGTGTGGGTCGGCCCCACAAAGAGAACAGGTGTTGAAGGACATACAGATTGGAAAAAGAGGAATGCCTCAGGAAAGCAGCATGCAAATACTTCAGTGTCATGAACACGGTAACATTCACCACCACAATAAAAGATAAATGTCTTTGTGTCTGATGGAAATATGACTGAATATCCTTTAAAAGGTTACTTTTACTTTTCAAATGTAAGCATGCAACATGCACATGTTCCAAAAACTAGTGGGCTGCCTACATAGACAGCATTTCAAGACATCACATGCACTCCCCTGCTGTTACAAAAGGTAAGCACGTTGTCTCCTAAAATACTCTGTTTGGAAACATTGCATACACCCCTAATGGAAAGAGCAATCCCACAATCCACTGAAAAGACCTTCAATAATCCATAAAGGTGGAAAAATTGAGAAATGCTGCCTTTAAAGATTTTTTTCCTTACTCTTTTTTAAATTCTAGTAATTCAAATTGGATTATTTTATGCAATACTATGTGCTTTGTATTTTTATGCTTATTTAAATATTAAATAACAACAACAATAATAATTATTATTATTTATTGTGTTATTTTGAGTTAATAATAATAATTATTATAGTAGTATTTACTCATATATATTAGTAGTAGTATTTATTTGTTGTATGCAATTGATCAAATTTTTTATTTTGTTTTAATTTTGAGAACATTTCTTTACAGTTTTATGATATTCAATTATCTATTTTCATGGCAATAAAGTATATCCCCCAAATTATAATAGCAATTACATAATAATTATATAATGCAAATAATAATAATAATGAAAAATATTATTATTATTATTTGGGGAATATGCTTGATTGTCAAAAATTATATAAAAGACAGACATGCAAATGTATGATACCCATAATTACTGGTTATGCAGCGTTTTAAAATACAAGTAAGGCAAGGCAGCTCACTATGTTTTGGAACAGAGTTATTAGTATAAGTGTATTAGTAATGTCACAGTGACTTGGTTCAAAGTTGGTTAATGGACTGACATATAACTTGTTGGTTAATTAACTGTCAAATACACAGAACCAGCATGCTTCTGAACTGCCACAGGCACCAAATTGTAAACAACAGCCATGAAGCCAAGACATACCTATGCAGAAAGAATCTGTGGAGAGGACAGAGGGATATTACACACATGAGCATGTGATTAGTAAACTGTGCATTAGCAACTTGCATTAGATGTGCTTCAGTTTGATTTATTGATCAAACACAGCCCTTGACCTCATAAGAGTGCCATTCAAGCGTTTCAACTCCAGGACTTGTGAATTTCTCAAACAAAGCTGCCAAAAGCACAGCTTTACAAGCTAAAAAGTCACAGTCAAGACAATTCAGCAGGTCTGAATCAGAGGAGGGGGGTGGATTTGCATCTATGGAACGATATTGACACTGAAAATGAGGCGAAGAGGTCGGGCAACGGGGAGTGGAGAGGCCTTACCTTTGTTATGGGGGAGGAAGTGATGTCGGAAAGGGGAGGTAGGGCGCGTGTCGCTGGAGCGCAAAGAGGAGCAGAGCTTCAGCATTCCTGCCGGCCGCTCAGAGAAGAGGAAGAGGAACAGAGGAGGAGGATGAAGGAAAAAAGAGGATGGAAGGAGCACATGTGAGCAGAGGAGGGAGGCAGGTTATAACCTCAGGAGGAAACGGAAAGCAAGAAAAGGCAACGTGAAAGCGACCAAAATGTTGTAAGGAGATCTCACTCATCCATACACTCCACTGGAGTCCTACGGAGGGAGGATTTGGATCATTTCATTTCACTCACCTGGTCTGTGGAAGTGCTGGGGCGACTTAGACAGAGGGGGTATGTAGTTATGGCGGTGGTAGACTGGAGAGCCGATAGAGCCCTGACTGGTGGATCTCTGCATAATGCGCTCCCTCATGTCATAACAACCCTATCATACACATGCACACATAACGTTACATATGGGAAGGTGCAAAACACATTCACATTACTAAATGCATTAAAGGGACAGTCCACCCAAAAATGAAAATTCTGTTATCATTTACTCATGTTCATGTTCTCTGACATTTTGAATAATGTTGGTGACCAAACAGTTTTTGTCTATATTTATATTTTTAGACCAACTTATGGAACTCAGCTGAAACTGTTTGGTTACCAACATTCCTCAAAATACCTTTGTGTTCCACCGAAGAAAGAATGAGGTTGGCTAAATCATGACAGAATTTTCTTTTTTTGGAAGGACTATCCTTTCAAGACATGGTTTAATGGACTTGTACTATTGGCTCTATAGCAATAAAGAAGACTAAGCATTATAAAAAGCCTCTAACCTCAGCGGATGGGGTGGGAGACAGTGTCCTTGGAGACTGAAACAGAACAGGAATAAAAAAAACCTCTATGTAAGTATGGATCAGAATCAGTACTAAAAGGTAAGACAGGAGGCTATATGCGATAGAGCAGGTTAGAACAGCAAATAATACGATTAGGAAAAGGAATTGAAATAATGCTACTGCGGTATATGCTTTTAAGACCCAGGAATGTGTGGCTTTGTGTATTAGGCAAGTTGTTTGACGAGTGAATATCACAAAAATGTTCAACTTAATGTAAAAAGCACAAAATAAGATTTTTTTAATGTTTCTAGGAAAAACAAGTTTGCATTTCTAGTTTGCATTTATTTGACCAAAAGTACAATAAAAACAGTAATATCGAAAAAATGTATTACAATTTAAAATCACCATTTTCTATTTTAATAGATTTATTCCTGTGATGCAGTGCTGAATTTTCAGCAGCCATTACTCCAGTCTTCAGTGTCACATGATCCTTCAGAAATCATTATGCTGATTTAGTGCTGAAGTACAGAAACATTTCATATTACTAGTGCTGTAAAAAGTTTAATATTTTTATGGAAACTGTGATCCTTTTTTGTTGTTGTTCAGGATTCTTTGATGAATAGAAAGTTTAAAAGGACAGCATTTATTTGAAATAGATTTTTTTTGTAACAATGTAAAAGCCTGCACATTTTGATCAATTTAATGCATCCTTATTGTATAAAAGTATAATGAATTTCTTTTTTTCTGACCCCAAACTTTTTAATAAAAAAATAATTAAATAAATTAGGGATGCACCGATACCGATACTGGTATCGGCCCGATACTGCGCTCCTCGTACTTATACTCGTAAAAATACCCCGATACCAAAAGCCCATACCAAACAGCGTGTGAATAGAGGTGTGTCCAGAAAAAGAAACACTGAAAACAGAACAACAGAGAGTAGAATGGCGTTATTAGAGATAAAGGATGTCTATGAAGTACATGTAAGTAATGAATATAATGTTAAACATTTAATATTCACGCCTGTATAGCGGATGTGCCCGAGCTGATAAGCAGAGCGCGCTGAGTGGATTGAGTGCACGGCTGCACAGATGCGTGAGCTTGTCGAGTGAATATCTCACAGACATCAATGGAAAGTTTGTAGTTCGGTCGGATATGTCAAAAGCAAGTAAGTAAAAAATGCACAAGTTACTAAAGTTATTTGACGGTAAGTAGAGAGAGAGAGAGAGAGTCCGAGAGCGCACACTTCTGTTGCATGATCTTGATTGCTGTTTGCTGCATTAGCCCATGCATTTGGATTAAAACTAAATCGTAAATACAAAACAAACAAAAATTATAGGGGCATTCACTATAAACAGCATTTATTTTAAATGTCAAGCATACACAACTTTATTTAAAGCAGAAGTGAAACTAGCAGAGTGGGTGAAATGCACTAGGCTATAAGTGTCTCTCTCATTCTGCACCAATACAAACGTGTGCGCGCTGCATATGTTTAGCTTGCTTTAAGGCCGAAGTATACTTCGGTTTTTACTCGTACGCGAGGGTCCGTGTACACTGCGCGTGACGCAAATTACATCACCAAAATAGTACGCATGCACTCCTATAATGTATAACGAATGGTTCCCTGCATTATTTTAGGAAAACGTTTTGTGATTACAGCATTGAGCTGCTGCAATGGAGCAGCTCTAATGCGCCATTAAAATGAACAGTGAAAGTAACAAAAGCGTATACAATACATTTTAACAGGTATAATTAAGTGTGGAAATAACTGAAGGTAATATCTGTTTGCTAAATGAAGCCAACTAACATGATTCATATTATTATTTTTATTGCTATTATTTTGTTTCTGTAGCCAATATTAAAATTTTTTTTTTTTTTACAAATGCTGTGAAAATACAGGTATCGGTATCGGCGAGTACCAAAAATAAAAGTATCGTTATCGGGCTCGTTCTGAAAAAAGTGGTATCGGTGCATCCCTAAAATAAATAAATAAATACAAAACAATCACAAAAATCTTAAGCTTAGTTTTGTTTGTGTATTTGTGATATTCACTCAGCTGTAGCTTGGACAAAGACAGACAGACAGACATTACAAACATGAACACACACTCCAGCATGGCACTTTTGAGTATTTGCCATTAATTAAACAGAGGACTTCTTCCAATGCTCAAGAGTCAGCTGAAGCTCAATGCCATCTTCATGATGAGCACATTTAAGAGAGAGAAAACTGTGGCCTCAGCTGTGGCAGGGTTCAGAGGGAGGTCACTGACAACTTACTGTTTCTGCGGACAGTGAGGAGGGGTCTTGTGGCAGGGTCTGGGAATGTGGACACAGAATTATAATCACTAAAAATAACATTATGTTATGCATCATGGAAACAGTTGTGTTTTCTGTGACCCATCATGCATTGAATGATGTTTTAATTTAAATGAATGTAATGAAGGTGAAAGAAGAATCGCAAAAAAAGCGCTTGCAGTGTTCGTTTTGAATGTTAGATGCTGTCTCATGTTATGCTAAAGATGTGACACAGATCAGCTGTAGGCTATGTTTTCTGGGAAAATCATATCAGTTCAGTATGAATCTACACCATTGCCATGGCACATGTATAAGCTTTAAAGATTCTTCAGTTTTCCACTGGGTTCTTGAGTACACACTTAAAGTTACTGTCTTTAGCAAACTAATATAAAGTACTTACAGAGTGGCTATTCAGATGAGAGTTCAGATAGCAGCCAATGAGATGAGAGGCATTAGATGCTCATGCTTATTTGATTAGGTAAGGTTTTGTAAATGAATATGTTAGTTGTGTTCTTATTAGTTTGGGTGGTGATCCACAAACTAATTGGTTATGTCGGCAGCCTATTTCTATCCTGCTTACACTTACTGTGGCTCTGCCTCTGGGAGGGCTGCCACCTGAGGCTTTGACAGGCTGTAGGGGGAGAAAGGGGTTGAGTCTGATTACTCGATGAACTTTTCGGTGACTCGATAATATGGTATGCATTAAAGGAATATTCTTGGTCATTTTCAACTTGATTAGAACAGACAATAATTTTGTTAACTGTAATACACGTACAATAGAAGTCTATTTGGTTACTACTCTCTTTCAAAAGTATAACATCAAGTGTTGACAAAACTGGTGCGATAAAATCACTTACTGACCCTCTCTGTGCAGTTATATCTGCTATAACATCATAAACTCATGTCATGAACGGCTAAAATAGTAAAGCCATATACTTTTGCTTTATCAGTATTTTGGTCTTGTTTTCCAATTGAAATATATATAATACATCATTCAAATAAAATGTGGGGTAAATATTTATTTTTGTATTAAAAAAAGAAAGAAATTCATACTATTGTTCAGCAGGGATGCATTCTAGTAATCAAATGTGCCAGTATTTACTTTATTGCAAAAAAAAAAATGCTGTTATTTTTCATTGTAAATTTTAAATTTCATTAAAGAATCTTTAAACAATGTATCACAGTTGCCACAAAAATATTAAGAAGCACAACTGTTTCCTTATTGATAATAACAAGAAATTATTTCTTCTGGAGTAATGGCTGCTGAAAATTTAAAATGCATTATTTTAAAATATATTATAACAATATATTAATATATTATAACAGAAAACAGTTAAATGCTATAATATTTCACAATATTGATTTTACTTTTAATGATTTTATGATCAAATCATTGTAGCCCTTGTGAGAAATTTCTTTGAAGAACATTAAAAATGAAATATTTTCAGGAACATTACTAAGGAAATGGTATAATATATGGAATAATGTAATTGCTGTAATTTTAATTTTATTTCAATATGTTGGTAATGCATAACCAAAATTTCCTACACTTAAAAAGTAGTCCCTCCTGACGATCTATAGCACAAAAACAAAACAAACAAAAAAAACAACAACAACAACAAAACACATTTCTACTCAATAATCCACCTAAGTGCAAACAAAAATGTGAGCTTCACATTTCATCCCCGCTTGATAGGCTTCAATTGTAAGTGTGTATTGTAATTGTAAATAAATTTTCTGTCTGTTTTAACACAGTCAAGGACAAGTCTAAATTATTACAACAGATGCAGATGAAACAACCCGGGAATATCCCTTTAACAGGCATCTCCATCACCGCAGATTGTCTGAGATTTTGATTATGGTCACCAGGTGGCGCTGTGACACTGCTGTCTCTACACAGAGAAGGCGCACAGGCGTTTTCAGGTACAGCAGAACAATGTTTAATAGACAAAGGGAACCAAAGAGCAGTCACAGAGAATTAAAAAACACATCTCTCATGCATAGACATACAGCTAACATTTGTTGACAGGAATACATGCAATGTACATGATCACATACTGAGAAATGAGCAAATACTCGCACTTGCTCACATCTGCTTTGTCTGTGGCCTGAGAGCCTCAACCAATAGTGTTTTTTGGAACACTAATAGGATCATGGGGTTAGAGAGCTATTATGGTTACTGTGACAGAGTACGGACCTGGGGATGGGATGGTATTATCACAAAGATGGAGCATTGGCAGGGTTGGGTCTGTTATATAAGGATAGTCTGGTAGCTACTAGGTGGTCAAAGTGGCCAAAACCCATGTGCTGGTTTGGTAATGGAGACTAGACCAGTGGTTCTTAACCAGGGAGCCGGGGCCCGGCCTCAGCAAACTTCCAAGGGGGCCGCAGGAAGTCTTTAATGTATTTAAATGAATAAATTACTCTTAATATATTTAAAAAACAAAAAATCTAATTCAAATGTATAATTCTAAAAATAAACATCAAGATGTATACTGAAATTGTAAATCTATTTTCACTCAATAACTATTGTTTATTGTTTATCACAATAACTTGTTATTTAAGAACATAATTTCTGGAATCACAAAATGAATTATGGTTAATTAATCTGATGTATTTATTTAAAACTTTAATTTAATATATCAATAAAAATGAAAAACAATCAGTTTTTCATAAATGTGAAATTACTGTTGTTTTTATTGAAGAATATACAGTTCTGAAATATAGAACAGCTTATGGAATCACAAAATGAATTGTAATTAATTAATTAATTTAATATAACAATTACATAATTACTGAAATTTCACATCTTTATATTTATTTTCTATCTATAAATATTATTTTTATTAAACAACACGCCGTTCTGCAATACAGAGTATTAATTCTGATTCTGATTAATTCTGAATGTTAGTTCATTTATTTAATTAACCATGTGAATTAATTCAATATATCAATAAAAAAGTTCAAAAATCAGCAGCTCTGTCATAATTACTGTTGAAATACTAAAGATGGCTTAGTGTATATGTAGGCCTTCGAATATTGAGTTGGGCGATGGAGGCCCTAGAGTTAAAACGGTTGATAATCACTAGACTAGACTCTCCAGATCTCCAAATTGACATACAAGGATGTTAAACGTATAGAGTATGGCTGTTCACATAATTGTAGGCAGGTGCACTGTTTGATTTGAGGTAAAAGAGCTAAAATTAGCTTTTTATGAAAGCCACACCTATCCAAAAAAATGAGAATAAATAAATATATAAGCATAAATCTGCGACAGCATAATGCCTACACAGCCATACAGTGGCTATATATATCATATTAGGTCATAATAGCACATTGTTTGTTTATTAGAAAGACACTAAAAGTTGACAATTCGGGTTACCTCTCCAGGGCTGTGCCTTCCTTGTCTTTCCAGGGTGGAGGAGGTGGAATGGAGAGACTCATAGGATATCATGTCTGGACGCTCTATATCATAAATGGCCTTGACTCTGGGGATGGCTGCTAGGTCCTTGTAATCAATAATCTCATTGTCTACTTTTGCCTGGAGGAAGGAGAGGATGAGGGACACAGGGGAGGGAGGGGACACATAAGTGGAGAAACACAGGGAGAAAAGGTGTTGATGAGGAAGAGGTCAGGTCACAGGTCAAAGGTCATCCACATCACATCCGACCAAAGCTACAGCTGTCACAAAGCTCATCATACAGGGTGAACATACACTTATTTGGAAAGATGAACGATTGGTTTTGGAGGCATGCTTATGAGAAAAGCTACCTGGCTTAACATTTGCTTAACAGTGTTATTGTAAATGATTCTCTAAATTCGGTTACATGCTGAAATGATGCTACAGATAACAAATACAAGTCGAAGGCAAAGAGTGGAGAGAAGTTGAAGCAAACTCCTGTGCTTTTCCTGCAAGTTTTTTTACATTGACCCTGGAGTGTACCAGCATCAGAATCCGTTGTGGACTGAGTGGTAAGATCTGACAGACTCGGGAAACGATTGGGGGCGCCGATGAGTGGGACTCACATAGATGGTATGACCTGGAGATCCAGGGATGCTCGAGCCAGGTCTCGAACAGATACTCTCAGACGATGACCTCGTGGGCTGCGGGAGAACGAGATGTTGTGTTAGCAGCAATAAGCTGAAAATAATGCACACACATATTCCTAAACACACTCATAGATGCCAGGGGGAAGCTTAAGGGGGTAGCTGAGCTAAAAATGAACGTTTTGTCAACAGTTACTTATTCTCATGTCATTCCAAATCTATATGACTTTCGTTTTCCAAAGGAACAGAAAAGGAGAAGGTTTAAAGAATGTTCACGCTGCTCTTTTTCATAAAATGCAAGTGAATGGAAACTGGGCCTTTCAAGCTACAAAAGAGGACAATAAATGCATCATAAAGTAAATCATGCACTACATTCAAGTCTTCCAAAGCCATACAATAGTTTTATTTTATTTTATGGAACATACTGAAATTTTAGCTGTTATTTGAATGTTTTTGGATGCTTAATTGCATGATAATTGCAATTATAGTTTAAATGTACTTTTAAATATTAAGTATATATTTATATGTAATTTCAGAATTACTTCTAATTTCTTACATAGTTTCTTGCATATTTAAAAAATACTTCTGAATTTACTGACACACATTATTGCTAAACTCATATCATTACGTCACATATTTATATACATTATATTTTTGAACATTTGCAATGACGAATTTGCAATTTAGTACATTTAAAATATACAAACCCAATTCCAAAAAAGTTGGGACACTGTACAAATTGTGAGTAAAAAAGGAATGGAATAATTTACAAATCTCATAAACTTATATTTTATTCACAATAGAATATAGATAACATATCAAATGTTGAAAGTGAGACATTTTGAAATGTCATGCCAAATATTGGCTCATTTTGGATTTCATGAGAGCTACATGAGAGCTTTCTCCATTCTGTCACAGATGGAGTTTTGGTTCCTTGCCGCTGTCGCCTCTGGCTTGCTTAGTTGGGGACACTTCATTTCCAGCGTTATCGTTGACATGATTGCAAAGATATTATTTAAACTGAACTGAGCTGGATGATGACATCACTGAATTCAATGATGAACTGTCTTTAACTGAAAAATGAGTGTTTACTATTGTAATTTTGCATTCCGGGTACTGAAATGGGCAGCCTGCAGTCCAGATCTTTCACCCATAGAAAACATTTGGCGCATCATAAAGAGGAAGATGCGACAAAGACCTAAGACAGTTGAGCAACTAGAAGCCTGTATTACAAGACTATACAAGAATGGGACAACATTCCTGTTCCTAAACTTGAGCAACTTGTCTCCTCAGTCCCCAGACGTTTGCAGACAGTTATAAAAAGAAGAGGGGATGCCACACGGTGGTAAGCATGGCCTTGTCTCAACTTTTTTGAGATGTGTTGATGCCATGAAATTTAAAATCAACCTATTTTCCCCTTAAAATTATACATTTTCTCAGTTTAAACATTTGATGTAATCTATGTTGTATTCTGAATAAAATATTGAAATTTGAAACTTCCACATCATTGCATTCTGTTTTTATTCACAATTTGTACAGTGTCCCAACTTTTTTGGAATCGGGTTTGTATTTCTAACCCTAACTTTAAATGTAATATTAAGTGTAATTTTTAAAGCTAGATAAAGTATTATTAAAACTTAATGATTTAAAAATGTACTTTAAAGTAAAACTTTAGGACTTGAAGTACACTACACATGCATGTTCAGTCTAACTAAACACACTTTTTCATAAGGGAAGTCATACAGGTTTTAAAGACATGAGGATGAATGACGAGAGTAAATGATGACGACAATTTTTATTTTTGGGTGTAGGAGGCATATTCTTAGGCTTTCATTCAGCACAAATTTCCAGCTCCTATTGCCTCATACTCCAATGCAAGCCTTCCCAAGATGCATTCTCTTTCATATCATATCCTACCATATGCAGCCAGTCCAGCCAATCCCTCAGATATGACTCTTGGTCAAACATCACCAAAAACACCCAAATTGCATGACTTTAAGAGGAATATTCTGTTAGAGATGGTTCTGCATGAAGAGTCAAAGAGCCGTCATTCCTGTAATGGTGAATGGAGTGCTGGAAGGGCTTGAGCCACATGCCTGCAGCGGTGAAAAGCGTAATGATTCACACACAGGCTGTTATGGGGAAGTTGGCGTAACTTTGCGAGGGGGGAAAGCCCTCTGCTGGTGGGTGACTGCAAAGGTAAGAGCCGCAAAACACATTCTGGGTTCCTCAATCTGCTGCCAGAAGCAGAATACAGTACCTGCCTTTCTGATTGGTGCAGAGATGTTACTGAGGGTGGAAGGGGCTGTGAAGGAAAAGGCATCACAGGATATGACATCACACTCAACAAAACACTCGAATCAACCACCTTAGCCAGCTGTCATCTAACTCAAGCACTACATCCATAGTCACCTACTCGCAGCCTTGCTTGCTATCCTATGCATGCAGGCTGATCCTGATATTGTGGGACAAAAGTTTTTTTTTTTGTGAATTTAGAAACATTTCTATGGGGATTATGACCTAACTTGTAGGAGGAGAGAGCAAGCATATTCAGTCTTGCTGTGGGGGGTGTAAGTTAACTAATATGAAGCTAAAAACAACACACAGCAGTTCAGTCTTGCTTCGAAGTGAAGCAGGACTCTGAGAAAGTTGAGTTAGCCGGAAGCATTGCAGTTTGGAGGGAGTGCAGAGCAGAAGACTGCAAACCTCACGACTGCCCAGGGGACGCCGGCCCAGCCAAGAGCCACCTGGGCCCCGGCTCTGAATCTGAGACTGGGGGTAAAAGATATCAAACGGACTGGGTTTTCCTTTAGGATGTTGCCAAGCTGCCTAAGGAGGAGAATCACAACAGAATGGACAAAATACTCACTGACAAACACACACATACATTCTCTTTTCAGCTAGAGCACCTGAGACCTCATTTTAACTTTGGAGCCACTGAGGGAGGTTTTAAAAAGCGCTTTGAAGAATGTGAGCATTTTAAACATCTCCCAAGGTTTTGTAGACTGTTGTTTCTGGGAATACTATGAGGAAGGAGCTTAGTAAAGTTTTCTCTTTTAGACAGAGAGACAGGGCTGATTAACTTGACTTACTGGCTGACAATAAGTGTTTAGATAGATAGATACTCACTCTGTACTTCTCTTTTCAGCTAGAGCACCTGAGACCTCATTTTAACTTTGGAGCCACTGAGGGAGGTTTTAAAAAGCGCTTTGAAGAATGTGAGCATTTTAAACATCTCCCAAGGTTTTGTAGACTGTTGTTTCTGGGAATAATATGAGGGAGGAGCTCAGCAAAGTTTTCTCTTTCAGAGAGAGAGAGACAAGGCTGATTAAGTGACTGACTGGCTCACAGTAAGAGTTTAGATAGATAGATACTCACTCTGTACTTCTCTTCCACTCTACTGTTGTTCTTACATTCTGGATGCCATACTGTAGAACCTGAGAGAGAGAAAGAGAGAGAGAAATTAAGATAAAATATGGGTGGGTATATCAGAATTGTTTCACCACATGGTCTTTTACAACATTTTGTCCTCTGTATTAAAGGTATCATTAAAATGTTGTGCTCACCCTGCAAGTACATCTCCTCTCCCTCCGTGAACATTTGATTGCATCGGCTGCATCGTGCACAGCTTGGATGGTAGTGCTTATCTCCTGCCTGTCAGGGGCAAAGGTAAACATTCAGAGGTCAACATGATTCATAAGAAACACAAGAAAAAACATTCCAGGGAGACACTGGACAAAATAATATAACGAGACTGGACAAAACATACTGAAATTCCCTAACATCTGTGACAAAACGTAAAAGTCTGTGGGGGACAGAGCAGGTGTGTTGTCACTTCATTGCACTTCACTTCTTCTAAAAAAAAGGCTCTTTCTCTCCTCTTTCCTTCATTCTTTGTATTTTGCTCTCATCACTCCATAATCATGAATGAACCTCTGTTAAGATCAGCAGAGTCACTGTTTGCACAGCACACTATCCCATATTACATTACCCCACCACATAAAAATACCCTCCTGACCTCCGGATGCTTCCAGGTCAGGGGAACAAAGGCATGCACATATACACACTTCACATCAACATACAGATCTTGTTTAATGGTTTTAGGCACCTATATAATATTGCAAACTGGATGTGAACCTGCATCACCCAGCTCAATATGTCAGATGCGTGTGCTAACCACCGCAACATGGTCTGCCAGCTACAGCTATGGGCTGGAATGCTGATATTTGAGAGCTGGGAGGCTCACCAGAGAGCTGCAAGCCTGAGAAACACTGCAGTTTGTCAGTCTTTTTAAGCTTCATGAGGCTTGTGGAGGTCATTCTCAACCACAAGCAGAAAAATCAAAAGTTTATCACAGGGCATGATCAGGCAAAGATATTGGGGTTTCAGTTGCAGATATATATATATATATATATATATATATATATATAGATATATATATATATACACTACTGTTAAAAATTTGATGATCAAGATTTTTTTTTTTTAAGAAATTAATACTTTTAGATGCAGTACATTCCACATAATATTCATATGGTTGTGTATGTATGTATCATCACTCTAGGTCCTGTAGCCCACAGCTGTAAGTCATCTGCAGTACTGTTTCATCATTCTGCTGCTTTCAGTTAGCTCTGGGAATACTGATGAGCCCTGCAGTTCTGACAGCTCTCTCTCCTTCAAAACCTCTTTAAAACTATTTTTCTTGAGGCAACACTTTGTCTTACTTCCCTTTTTCTTCTTTTTGATTTGTACCCTTTATCTGTTCATTTTTCTCTCCTGTATTGTTTTTGTTACTTCTTAAAAGCATAGTTCACCCCCCCAAAAAAATTATTATGCCATTGTTTACTGTACTGAACCTCGTATTATTCCAAACCTGTATGACTTTCTTCTTTGGAACACAAAACATATATATATATATATACTGTATACTGTATATATATTTTTAGAATATTCTAAACTTTCTTTCTTTTTAATTTAATTAAATGGGGCTGGAGCTGCTAAAATGACAAAAAACAGTATCATAAAACTTTGAGTCTTGCCAATATGATAGTTTTGCATGAAAAACAGACTGAACTTTGTCATTCATTGATCATTTTCCTTCTGCACAAGATCTGAAATGAACTACAAAAGTCATACAGACTCTTTTGACACCTGACTCAGTATTTAAAAAAAATGACTTTTCATCATGCAAAGTTATTCATTGGCTGCAGAAAAATTGGAATATAGCACTACTTTTATAATATTTGTATAGTGCATTTTGGAGCTCAACAAAAAGTAGCCAGAATATTCTTTAAAATATCCCCTTCTGTGTTTAATGGAAATCAGCTATATTTAGACGTACCAAACTATAGGAAAACAAATAATAAAACAACTCAAAAAAGTTTGAATTTTATCCATGTTACCGAAGTTATGGTAAGAATTTTTTTCATATTTATGGGAAATATAAATCTAACAATAACTACTATTTTTTTTACTATTTTATTTTATTTTTACATTTTATTCAGAAAGGTTTGGAATGATTGAATTGTTTAAAAAAAAAAAAAGATTTGCTCTTTTTCTCGTTGAAATTCATATCATACATTTACAGGAGCTATACTGCACCAGAAAACCTAAAGCTTTGTTTATTACTCTTGTTTCTCATACAGGCACACAATTAAATTGTTTTGTTGTTCCTCTATCAGCTGGAGCTTTTAATGGAAATCAGCTATATTTAGACGTACCAAACTATAGGAAAACAAATAATAAAACAACTCAAAAAAGTTTGAATTTTATCCATGTTACCGAAGTTATGGTAAGAATTTTTTTCATATTTATGGGAAATATAAATCTAACAATAACTACTATTTTTTTTACTATTTTATTTTATTTTTACATTTTATTCAGAAAGGTTTGGAATGATTGAATTGTTTAAAAAAAAAAGAAAAGATTTGCTCTTTTTCTCGTTGAAATTCATATCATACATTTACAGGAGCTATACTGCACCAGAAAACCTAAAGCTTTGTTTATTACTCTTGTTTCTCATACAGGCACACAATTAAATTGTTTTGTTGTTCCTCTATCAGCTGGAGCTCTGAGTGTTGAGGAGGGAGTTGCCCATTTGGCTCCTCTGCAGGGGAAACATCCCATGGTCCTCTGCTGTCTTTAACTATGAGGCAATGCAGCTGAAACGCATGATTTCACACAGATGTGTCCCCTTGGCTCCCGGGCCTCGTTGCCATGGCAACAAGGCCATGTAACCGTTTTCCAGTAAACAAACCAGAGTGACAACATGTTCTACCTCTCTGTGTAGCGCTCTGTCTGAGACTAGCAGTCATTTCCTATTGCATCACAAGAAGCCAACACAGAAAACATAGAGCAGTGAACTCTGAATAAATGGGCCAAGAACAGTCCATGCCTCTGCTTCAGCCCAGATGGAGGGGTGTGGACAGAAGACAGAGCCAGAGAGAGGGAGGGAGACCGGGATGAAGAGAAAACAGCAAGTGGGAATGATGACTCGGAAACAAAAAATGTAAGAGAGAGAAAAAACAAAGTTCTTGGATAGATGACTATTATTTTGGATGCTGCTGGTCCCATGCACATGATATTTATGTGCAGCTAACTAACCCTACTAAGTTGTTTATTCATCATTAACCAGCAAAACTTTACTGAACTAAAAGCACTATACTGAAAAACAGCTTTTGCTGTTCTTAGCTAGTTTCCAAACCTGGCTAAAATAGTGTTCAGATGGTTTATTTCCCAAAATGGTGCTCAGCTGGTTTAGCTACAGTAGCTGCTCTCCTAGCTCAACATGGGCAAAATTTGCTTTGACCAGTTGGGCACTGCATGGTCCAGAATGGACATTTTTACTGGCCTTTTCAGTAAGGGTGCTAACATTTGTAGTGTGTGTATGAATGCCAGTAGGAGTCATTTTCATCTGTAGTCAGTAACATAACCCCGCTTTGTATTGCCTGACTCACAGTATGCATTGTTGTGTATATCTCCTCTCCTATCTGAACTTAAACACTCCACTCCACAAACCTGCCCACTGAGGAAAGAGCCAGACAAGTGAATCTGACAAGGTGCTGATTGCTGAGACAGCAGACAATACAGTATTACAGCAAACAGAAAAAAACAAACCATGTGAACAAAACCCAACAGCCACAAAGTGTTCAAATAAAGAATACAACAAAAAAATAATAATAAACAACAAAAAAAGTTTTCTTTAATGTAATAATTACTGTTCAGTATTGATAATCTTGGGAGATTGATAATTCCCAATACAGTTGTAATCTCATGCCCCTGTAAAAGCTTGTTTTGGGTTGGTAAGATACTTAAAATAATTATGTTATGCTCACCAAGGCTGCATTTCAAAAGTATAGTATAAACAGTAATATTACAAAATAGAATTACAATTTTAAATGTTCTATTTTATTATATGGATTACTCCTGTAAGAACAAAGATGAATTTTCAGCAGCCATTACTCCAGTCTTCAGTGTAACATGATTCTTCAGAAATAATTTTAATATGCTGATTTGGTGCTCAATTAAAATTTTTATTATCAACAATGTTGAAAACAGTTCTGCTGCTTAATATTTTTGTAGAAAATGTACTACATTTATTTCAAGATTATTTGTTGAGTAGAAAGTTCAAAAGAACAACATTTATTTGAAATTGATATGTCTTTACTTTTGATTAATTTAATGCATCTTTGCTGAAACAATTGGTCACAATATAAGGATAAATTCCCGCTATTAACAAACCATTAAATGACTTTTGCCTCAATAAACTCATAATTTGCTCATTATAGTTAGTAAGGCAGTTGATCAATTTAGGTGTTAGGGATGTAGAATATGGTCATGTAGAATAAATGCTTTATAAGCACTAATAAACAACCATTGTGATAATAATAGGCATGCTAATAGGCAACTAGACTAAAGTGTTACCAAACATTTTTTTACTGACTCCAAACTTTTGAATGTTTGAAAGTCTGCACTCAAAAAGTCATTAAATTCTTCTGAAGCCAAATTATGTGAGCTATGCCGTCCATATTCATTTTATAGCGCTGTTGTCTTACTCTGTCAGCTATCTTCTCATTTGCATTCTTCAAGAAAAACATTTAGAGGGGAATATGTAAGATAACGTTACTGATATTAAATGCAACTCCAGTAGGTCTTGTGACCTTCAAAAGAACAACCTTTGAGCAATTTCTCTCCGGGTGTCTGGTTTATTCTGGATATGCATGTGTGTGTGGTGAGATAATGCAGGGCCAGCTGGCGCGGCAGACTTGTCATTTCTGGATAGTCTCATTAGACACTCATTGGAGAGGTTTAATGAGAGTGAAACTTCATTGCAGTTAAATAACTTATCCACGGTTGACATATAGAAGCTGACAGCCCAGAGTAATCAAGCTTACTCAGAACAAAATAGCACGTGTGAGCATCTGTACCCAACATAAATGTTTAATAGCACACAGAAAACAAACTGCTAACTGCAAAGTCTTAATTGTAGGCCTAACCAAACCTAAAATAAGAGTTCCACAGCAATGTTTATAAGCACTATTCATCCCTCATCAAATCTGAATGGCCTCCTTGGCACGGGCGCAATGCCATCTGCAGACTGGCGGCATCTGTTGCTCTCAACATTACATTGAGATTCTACACATATCTGCTTGGATTTATATAGACAGAGAGCTGGTTTTGATCTTCTGCGCTCACACATGCATAAGATTCCAGCGCACTTCCTTTCCACCATCTGTGGCTGCACAGTTCCCCATAAACACAACTAGTCTACTTGAGTGTATAAGTGCAAACAGACAGTGTATGAGAAAGCACTGATGAGAACCGGTAACTAATAGACTGTTGACAGGTCAGCATAATCAGGATGACAAAGCTTGACCATGATCACCAAAACAGCAACGAAAAATCTCTGAAGTATTTACACTCTGACATAACTGCATGTTTGTCAAGTGCTTTAAAATAGAAAATGAGAAACCACCTCTATTGAAACTATTAGAAACATTACCTCTGGCAGGCTGCTCGTGTGGCACCCCAGCCCTGCGACTTTGCAGTTAAATCACTTTTGTCACTTGCACTCTCTTGTTCGAGAGAACTCCTATATTCCCCTTTAGTCCCGCACGTTTTCCCTTTGACTTTTCTTGAGAATTTTCCTAAATTCCCCCCTCTCTATCTCACCGCTCTCCCACCCTATCAGAGGGGCCCGGCCTCAAAGGGGCCGTCCCGTGTACAATAGCTAGGCGGGACCTTGAAATCCACCCAACGCTGCTGTTTTGCTCTATTCCCATAGGGCCGGTGTCAGTTCTAAAATGTTTGATGAATGGAGCAATGATGTAAGTTCAGCCATGTTGTTGGATGTTGAGATTTGTGTGTGGACATCCACTCTTAGGGGATCCAGATGTTTAGTGGGAGCGGAAGTGTAAGAATCTGGAACCCTGACACATACTGACATGACTATAAAACACTGAAAATCCACAAGAGACCATTTTTAATATCCGTAAGCAGGAAAACTCACAATAGAGATCTCGGGGATATCTCAAATGTGTCTTCTAGAAAGCAATGGGACTAAATTGAGAGCAAATTACTGTAGGTCTCCTGCTTCTCAGATTTTTCTGATTCTGATTCATCAGAAGAAAACTCAACAATGTTTCAAACTGTGCTCAAATTAGTCAGGATAAGATATTTTGTTGCAAACAAAAGTCAGTGATTTCAATCTGAACACAAAGGTTTCTTATCAAATTACTACCAATATTAATTTGATGGCATGTGTTGATGAATGATTGTATGGCAACAATTTGTGTAATTATTATTTCTCTTAATGAACTGTTAATTTAACTGTTAAGTAAATACATCATAAATGCAAAATTAAACTTTACCTACATTGAAGAAAGTACACTATCTTTTAAAAGTTTGGGGTTGGTAAAAACAGCAATATTGTCAAATATTTTTTTTACAATTTTAGTAGTTTTTTACTTCAATATATTTCAAAATGTAATGTATTCCTGTGATGGCAAAGCTAAATTTTCAGCAGTCTTCAGTGACACATGATCCTTCAGAAATGATTTTAATACGCTGATTTGGTGCTCAGGACAAATTTCTTATTATTATCAATGTTCATCACAGATGCTGCTTAATATTGTTGTGAAAACCATGATAAAAAAAATCAGGATTCTTTGATGAAATGAAAGTAAAAAAAACAGCATTTGAAACAGAAATCTTTTGTAACATTATAAACATCATTATTTCACTTTTGATCAATTTAATGTGTTCTTGTTAAATAAAAGTATTTATTTCAAAAAAACATTTTTAAAACTTAAAAAAAAAAGACTTTTTGAAAAGTTTACTGACCCCAAATGTCTTAATGGCAGTGTATATAGCATAAATTAATTTTATTGCATTGCATTTTATAATATTACAATATTTTAATAATATTACTCAAAAAATATTAATAATAAATAAATTCTAAATAGATAAACATAAACATTTCTCTTGCTTTATCCTCAGTGCATTATTAAGGGATTAGATTGTTCATTCTACCTTATATATTTAAGAAGGCAATATAATAATGCTGCAACCCCCTTCACATCTGGAGCCTAGCTATGATACCTTAATGAGCTGCCTACTGTATGCAGGCAGCTCAATAGTATTAAAAAGAGCCAAGAGTCTAATACACATATATATAGTTACTCACCTCCAAAACTTTCCCTGTGATAAACTGATGACAGGCCTCACACTGCACGCCAAAATGGATCTGGTAGTCTTTCTCACAGTATGGAGAACCATCCCTTAAAAAAGAGAGCAGGACAGGAAGAGAGATTTATGTTTTTACTGTATTCTATTTCACCTCAATGAAACCAGGATAAGAGCAAAAATTGAATGCTATAAGAAAAGAGGACAGATAAGAGATGGGGAATTGTAGAGAGAAAGCGGGAGGCACGAGATGGCAAGAGATAAAAAATAATTAAGGCATAGCTCACTTGCTGATGTACTCCCCGCTCAGCACTTTCCCACAGGCCTTGCACTTGAAACAGCCGAGGTGCCACTGGCTGTCCAAGGCCAGAAGAGCCTGACCGTTCTTTATATCCCTGCCACATCCTGCACAGTCTGCAAGAAAACACACACAGATGCAGACCATCACACACACATAGTGAATACTAATAGCGGCCTGAAAATGACATTTACAGACTACATGACATTTTGACATGTTAATGAGAAACAGGAAGTAGGATAACACATATTAAAGAGCTTTTTTTTATAAGCCAAAAATATTTCGTTTATCAGCCATTAGCCATGATAAGATTTGCAATTGCTATTCACAAGATATTTAATTTAGAGCTTTTCCTATATTACATAGCAGTGCGATTTTAGTGTTATTTACATACTATTATAGAATTTATTGATATTTTGAACTAGATTTTATTTTAATATTTTCAAATTTCATATACATTTTGTAAATACGTTATATGCTTGTCATTTTAATCATTTTTAAATATTATTTTAAAATCATTTAAAAATAACTATTAAAGCTATGTAGCTTTCAGTTATTTTTATTTCAGTTTTAGTTGAGCTAATTTCAGTACTTTTCAGTCTCATTTTTGTTCTGTTTTTTAAGTAGAAGTTTCTCATGTAAAATTCATATTTTATGTCAGCTTTATTTCAATTACCGACAACTGTTTTAAATAGTTTTAGTTAGCAATATTGATGATACACAGTAGGGCAGGTATATTCAGATAAGATGCAATTGCATATTTTTTAAGTTTTTGGGGTCACTTGTGCACAAACAATTCTCTCCACTAGATGTCAGTGTCAACTAAAAAAAAACTCCTTTCGTTTTTGAAAGGCCTGTTGATCTACAACCCACAGCACTGACTATTCAGGCTCTCAGAAGTAATTTAAAGCAAAGCATATTGTAACCATAAAATTACTGCAGCGATCAATAGTGAATCATTATTATATTGCATGACTAATTGAAGGGCCTACAGTACCATTTCTAAAAGCAGAGCATCCTCCCTCCACAAGATGGAGCTTCTTCCTCGAGGAATGCGAGGGAATTTAGTTAATAGGCTACATGTGTAACCTGTGTAAAAGGCTGAGGGATAAAAATAGCTCATGGTTGTCATCTTCTATTTATGTTCCTTGGCTGAAATCCCAAAAGCTTTTTTAAAAAGCAGGGATGTATGCGGAGGGGTGGGGAGGTCCCAGACGCTGCTGATGTTGCTTGAGGCACAATGGTAACCACTGACATTGAGGAGAGTATTTAATGCACCGCTCTGAATCTAGCACTCTAATGCATCATTAAGCCTTCTCAACCTCTGCCTGTACTGTGTGTGTGTGTGTGTTTCAAAGAGACCTGCGTTCAATCCACCTGTCATAAGGTTTATCTAAAATATCAGACTCAGTGCAGGTTTTTAGAAGTGTTATGCCATAAAAGCTTTGTGGGGTTTGCCAAAGCAGCATTATCATGGCTCGAAACAATCAGCACCTTCCAAAAAACAAAGCACTTTAAAGACTTTCATCAGCCTCAAATAATTTCCTGGGGCTCGTGAATGACAAATATTCAGCCAAGCATGACACAAAGAGATATTAAGGAGGGCTCTTTAAGTCTGTGTGTGTAAGTACGGATGCTTGCACATATAGGAGAAGAGGAGAAAGTTAACTGAGAAAGAGGGAAAGAAGAACATGCAGGAAAGCGAGACGGACACATAGGCAGATTAAAATAAAATTCATGATTATAACTAAAATAGTGATACCACTTCGGCAAATATTTAATTGTGCATGCTCATTTTCCCTTTTTTACATTAGGATTATCTTTGTTGTTATGTAACGCTCATTTAAAGTTAACATGGTAGACATGTATTATTTAGCAAATCTCAAAATTAATATAAATGTTTCATACCGTACATTATAATGCTGTGATGTCTAGAAACACTTGAAGCATACTAATTATACTTGATTTAATTATATTTTGTTGATTTTTAAATGTTTCTAAAAGAAGTCTTTGCCGTTCACCTAAGCTGCATTTATTAGATACAAAATTACAGTAAAAACAGCAATATTATGAAATATTATTTCAATTTAGTTAATTTATTTGAATTCAAATTCATTTTGAAATTGACTTTACTTTATGCTAATCTTAATGACTCTAGTCTTCTGTCACATGATCCTCCAAAAATCATTCTAATATTATGATTTGGTGCTCAAGTAACTTATTATTATCAATGCTGAAAACAGTTGTTCTGCTTAATATTTTTAATGAATAGAGAGTTAAAAAACAGCATTTACCTGAAATCATTTGTGATATTGTTGCTTTTTATATATGTCCTTGAATACAATTATTAAATCTTATTTTTGAACAGTAATGTGTGTGTGTCCCGCACCTTTTTCCCACCCAAGCAAAAACAGTCAAACTCCACTGATACATGGTCTACACAATGTTTTCTCAATCAACCCAATCCCATGATGCAATGCTTAGAATTACATTAATTCTCTCCTCTGCAACACAGCAGCTATTCATTGCTAAATTGCTCCTGTAATTGTCCATCACCTGATGTTGTTATGTAACAATGATTCCCTGCATTATGACAATTTGAGTTGAATGACTAGAGCCATTTACTATAATAAAGAAATCCCAAACCTCAGGAAATCGGCACATTTTACACATGCGGAGCCCTGACCTGTCAGCATCCATCAGTCCAGAATGTATCAGAGAGCGGAAGGTCAGAGAAAGCGAGTGAGAGAGAATGGGACAACCAGCAGGCACAGGAGTGCTCTGAGCTTTTCATTGGCCCTGAGCCTCTCTCATTCTCTGTGCCTGTCTGCTTGACTTCTGGGGCCCCGCAGCTTAAATTACACCAAGAGAACCCCTAATCTACCGGAGGAGGATGGAGAACTTCCTCAAAGTGAGATAAAAGAGTGAGAGAAATCAAAGAGAGAAACATTTATAAGGAGATCAGCTTTTCCCTGGTTGACAGCACAGGAATTGGTTTAAGCATCCTGTCAACTCAAGTAACCCTAGAGGAGTCTGAAATGAAGCGGGGATCTTTATTACAACGATATTTCAGAATAAATACTTGCCTGTGTAAAAGCCATCATGGTTTTTGGGTGCTGTGGATGGGTGCCAAGGCATTCCTATGTGGTTGATAATGTACAGCACATGTATTCTGACTGGTATAAGCACAATGCTTCATACTTGCCTAATGTGTTTGTGGCAGTTGTTGGGGGTTTCAAATGTATTTTGACTGGCTTTTAGAACATTGCTAATAAAGGCTGGAGTGCACTTTTAAAAATGTTCTGATTTTAGAACACTAGGCATCATACAATTGCCAACTGTAAATGTAATGGCAATATAATGTAAATGTAATTACAATTGTAAATGGTAACAGGAAGAACTGGGCATCATACACTAAATGAATGAAGATTTAAGTTGTTCAGAACACAACTACCTCATGTGCCTTTTTGACAGGAGACACACAAGACAGATGAAGAGACACAGAGCTTCAAACTTGCAGCAATGACCTTGAGTCCTGAGCAGTATAAGACCTGGCAACACACACATAAACTACACAATCTAACACATCTATAAAAGGGGGATGATTGTGGCAAGCTGAAATCTGAGTAGGACACTAAAACATAACCAATAAGCTCAAACACACGTGTGTGAGAGTGTGGACTCACTACTAGAGGCGCTGATGTCTTTGGGAGTCGGGGAAGTTGGCTGGACGCAATGCTGGCAGAGACAGTCTTTTCCATTAAACGTGACTCGATCACCAGCGGGAAATGGCCGTCTGGCAACAGAAGAAGGATGCAAAGACATTTAGGCATTTACACTACCATTTAAAAGCCTGGGGTCAGTAAAACTAAAATAATAATAATAATAATAATTAATACTTTTATTAATATTTAGGATGCATTAAATCGATGAAAAATGACAGTATAGACAAAAAAAATCTATTTTAGATAAATGTTCTTTTTAACTTTCTATTCATCAAAGAATCCTGAAAAAAGCATATTAAGCAGCATAACTGTTTTCGACGATGATAATAAAAAAATGTTTCTTGAGCATCAAATCAGCCTTTTAGAATTGTTTCTGAAGGAGCATGCAACACTAAAGACTAGAATAAAAGTTGCTGAAAGTTCAGCTTTGTCATCACATGAATAAATTACATTTTAAAATATATTAAAATAGAAAATTTTTAATTGTAATATATATATATATATATATTAAAAGTGTATATATCAGGGACGTTCCCTCCGAGGAGGCAAGGGAGGCAGTGTCTCCTCAAAAAAATTGGATGACAAAATAATTGATATTACAAGCATTAATCACAACTATTACTAAATACGGCATTAAAAGTACAAAAGTCACTCGTTTTTATAAAGTAACACTGTCTAACAGCGACACCCGCAGGTAAAGTTAACGTCAAACTAAAACTTGAAATGGTCAGAAAACGTGATGACTGTGTCAGTTTTTAGTGAGCGTTCAGCGTGATGAAATGAAAAGATATATCTTCGTGTCTGTGGCAGTGTTTACAGAGCTTTTATGACAATGACCCGAAATAAGTTGACTATTAAAAAGAACAGCTGAATATCAGTTCACAAATAAAAAATGTTGGTAACATTTTACAATAAGGAGTTATTTAATGTGTTAACTAATATGAACAAACAATGAACATTTATTACAGTATTTATTAATCTTTGTTTACAATAGTTAATACAAATACTGTTGTTCATTGTAAGTTCATGTTAATTCACAGTACATAAACTAATGTTAACAAACACAACTTTTGACTTTAATAGTGCATTAGTAAATGTTGAAATTAATATTAACTAAGATTAATAAATGCTGTAGAAGTAGGCTATTGTTTATTCTTAGTTCATGTTAACTAATGAAACATTATTGTAAATTGTTTCCAAAATATTGTTCAAATTGTTACTGCCTTTAGTTATTAATTTGGAATAAATATAAAAATGCATAAAAACACTATGAAATGTATAATTAGTATTAAAAATATAAAATAAAATACAAATAATATGAATAAAATACAAAATAGAATTATATTTGTTCTCTTTTTTATGTAATATTTATTTAACCAGGAAAATGTGACAACATTAAATGCAACAGGGACATGTACAGTATATAGGTATATATATATATATATATATATATATATAGATAACTGCCTCCTCATTTTAAAACACCACCACACATATATATTAATCCAAAATAGTGTATAACATTCTATTACCAAACATTTGTGTTGTTATTTCCCCCCCAAAAATGGTCAAACTTAGTCTGAATATCTGGATGAATATTCAGTTACGAGAACTTTTCTATCCTGTAGGATCTTTTAAAGAAAAAATATATTTCTAAAAAATACAATATTTTGTTGTGTCAGCAAATTCAAGGCAAAAAATGTCCATAACATACAAATATAAATGTGACCCTGGACCACACACCCCCGAAATAAGTTGACTATTAAAAAGAACAGCTGAATATCAGTTCACAAATAAAAAATGTTGGTAACATTTTACAATAAGGAGTTATTTAATGTGTTAACTAATATGAACAAACAATGAACATTTATTACAGTATTTATTAATCTTTGTTTACAATAGTTAATACAAATACTGTTGTTCATTGTAAGTTCATGTTAATTCACAGTACATAAACTAATGTTAACAAACACAACTTTTGACTTTAATAGTGCATTAGTAAATGTTGAAATTAATATTAACTAAGATTAATAAATGCTGTAGAAGTAGGCTATTGTTTATTCTTAGTTCATGTTAACTAATGAAACATTATTGTAAATTGTTTCCAAAATATTGTTCAAATTGTTACTGCCTTTAGTTATTAATTTGGAATAAATATAAAAATGCATAAAAACACTATGAAATGTATAATTAGTATTAAAAATATAAAATAAAATACAAATAATATGAATAAAATACAAAATAGAATTATATTTGTTCTCTTTTTTATGTAATATTTATTTAACCAGGAAAATGTGACAACATTAAATGCAACAGGGACATGTACAGTATATAGGCCTATATATATATATATATATATATATATATATAGATAACTGCCTCCTCATTTTAAAACACCACCACACATATATATTAATCCAAAATAGTGTATAACATTCTATTACCAAACATTTGTGTTGTTATTTCCCCCCCAAAAATGGTCAAACTTAGTCTGAATATCTGGATGAATATTCAGTTACGAGAACTTTTCTATCCTGTAGGATCTTTTACACAAAACCAGTCTTAAGTTGCACGGGTATATTTGTAGCAATAGCTACTGTGAGGAGCACGGAGCGAGGCACGAGGAGACGCAGAGTCCAGTTCAAACATACAGTGGATGAATATTCAGTTACGAGAACTTTTCTATCCTGTAGGATCTTTTTAAAGAAAAAATATATTTCTAAAAAATACAATATTTTGTTGTGTCAGCAAGTTCAAGGCAAAAAATGTCCATAACATACAAATATAAATGTGACCCTGGACCACAAAACCAGTCTTAAGTCGCACGGGTATATTTGTAGCAATAGCTACTGTGAGGAGCACGGAGCGAGGCACGAGGAGACGCAGAGTCCAGTTCAAACATACAAACTTTAATAATATCCAAGGGAACAGGAAAACACATGTAGCAAAGGTTGACATGAACAATTCCAGACAAGGGAGAACAGAACGGGTTCAAACTCAAATAGGGCAGATAATGAGGGGAGGTGAGGTGAGGAGGATAACTAATAACAAGGAACAGGTGACTACTAATAATGGGAACAGGAAACAAGCCAAATAAAGACAAACAGGAACATACACGTGACATTACTGGCGCCCATTACTGGGGTGGGCGCCCTGGAGGCTGGTGCAAGACAGGGACACAGGGAGGGCCTCCAGGGTGGATCAGGCAGTCCGAGGAGCCATGGCGGAGCAGGTAGTTCAGGTTGCCATGGCAGAGCAGGGGACTCAGGAGGCCATGGCGGATCCTCCGTGACCTTAGTCGGCTCGGCCACCACGGCCACATGGCCCCCCCTAAAAATCTTCTTGGGGAAAATTAGGAATTCTGAGGGGCGCTCTGCAGGAGCGGGCACTTGAGGGCTCTCTGGAGGAGCGGGCACTGGAGGGCGCTCTGGAGGGTGCTCTGGAGGGGCGGGCACTGGAGGGCGCTCTGGAGGAGCTAACTCTGAAGCACGCTCTGGAGGAGCTGACTCTGGAGGGCGCTCTGGAGGTGCAGGGCTGGCTAACACGGGGGAATCAGGAGACGAAGGAGGGCTGGACGGGACCAGTGGAGACAAAGGAGACTCAGGGGACGATGGAGAGCTGGAAGGGACTAGCGAAGACGAAGGAGAACTTTCTGGAGCGGATTCTATTTTTCGCGGACAAGTGCCATGTCCAAGAACGCCGAGTCAGCGGCGGCCGGTGGGCTTGACGTAGGAGAGGCCAGCGAGCCTGACGGCGAGCTGGTTCTGGATCAGGGATGGACACTCTCCAGACACCAGAGGATCCCTTCTCTCCAGCTCAGTCCAGTGGTGTCTGGGAGGTCCACAGGGTGATAGTAGTTGGTCCCGATCCAGAACAGAGAGTTAATTGGGCGTCATCCAACGCCATAGTAGCGATGAGCCCGCAGAAGTCCCACGAATACTCCACAAGCGGGAGATCCAGGTGAGCTAGGGCGGTGAAGCAAGCGGCAACTTCCATAGCCGCAGGGAGAAACTGGGAAAACAAAAAACTTTCAACAAATGAAGACAAAACGGGGAGAAGGGGTGCCGCTTACTATTTTGTTAGGTCTGTAATTCTGTCACGGGATGCTACTGTGAGGAGCACGGAGCGAGGAACGAGGAGACGCAAAGTCCAATTCAAACATACATACTTTAATAATATCCAAGGGAACAGGAAAACACACGTAGCAAAGGTTGGCATGAACAATTCCAGACAAGGGAGAACAGAATGGGCTCGAACTCAAATAGGGCAGATAACGAGGGGCAGACAGGTGAGGAGGATAACTAATAACAAGGAACAGGTGAATACTAATAATGGGAACAGGAACCAAACCAAATAAGGACAAACAGGAACATACACGTGACATCAACAAAGTAATGTATGGGTCAAAATTATCGATTTTTCTTTTATGCCCAAAATTATTAGGATATTAAGTAAAGATTATGTCCCATGAATATATTTTGTAAATTTTCCTACCGTAAATATATCACAACTTAATTTTTGATTAGTAATACCCTCAGATTCAAGATTTTCAAATAGTTGTTTCTCAGCCAAATATTGCCCTATCCTAACAAACCATACATCAATAGAAACGTCTCTAGGTTACGTATGTAACCATGGTTCCTCGAGGGAACGAGACGCTGTGTCGCGATCGCTTTGGGAACGCCCCTGATGGACCGCGTTCTGAAGCACGTGTAAAATCAGTCCAATGGAGCAGCGAGACATCACGAGCGGGGTGACGTGAGCACCAGGAAGTATAAAAGCGCATCCGGCAGACCGCAAGTTAGCTTCGATGAAGTAGCGCCTGGAGGGATGCAGGGAGTATGGCAAAGAG
>NW_015505205.1:1093180-1093899 GCF_001515645.1 Sinocyclocheilus grahami | reverse complement strand
GTCTCAACAACCTCAGTTGAGAGACCAGATGCTAGGAGCTGTGCCCCCTCAGGGGCCATGCCCACAGCTTCCATGACTCCGGGCGGGGGTGAAGAATGGCACCCCCCGCCTGAGAGAGGAGATCCCTCCTGATCGGAATCTCCAGTGGAGAGCCGTCGAGGAGGGACACCAAGTCCGAGAACCATACTCGGGCCGGCCAGAACGGGGCTACTAGCAACAGACGGACCCCATCCCGGCGTATCCTCGCCAGAACTCCCGGGAGCAGAGCAATTGGGGGAAAAGCCTCGTCCACGTCTGCACCATGGCATCCAGCCCCAGTGGAGCTGGATGCGTGAGGGAGAACCAGAGTGGACAGTGTGTCGTTTCCTGCGACGCAAATAGATCCACTTCCACCTGGCCAAATTCCCTCCAAATGAGCTCCACCACCTTGGGGTGGAGCCTCCATCCCCCGGGCCTCAGCCCCTGTCTCGACAGGATATCTGCCCCCTGATTTAGATACCCAGGGATGTAAACTGCTCTTAGAGAGAGGAGCTTCCCCTGAGCCCACAGAAGGATCTGGCGCGCCAGCTTGTACAAGCGGCAACCCCCCCGCCCATTGATGTAGGAGACCACCGATGTGTTGTCTGTGCGGACAAGCACATGATGCCCCCTTAGGTCTGGAAGGAAGTGTGTCAGAGCTCGAAACACGGCCAGCATCTCCAGGCAGTTGATGTGCCAAA